>NC_060282.1:26000465-26226936 GCF_021613505.1 Equus quagga
AAGGAGTATCCGTGAAAAAATCATCAGGCAGCATCATACTTAATCGTGAAAGAATGAATGCTTTACCTCAAAATCAGGGGAAAAAAAATTCTCTAGGAAGTCTAACCAAGGATCAGGGAGAGGATGTCCTCTCTCACCACTCCAGTTCAACGTAGTACTGTAAGTCCTTGCCAGGAAAATAAGAAAAGAAAAGCAAATAAAAGGTGCACAGATTAGAAATAGGGAAATAAAACTGTCTCTATTTACAGATGACAAAATTATCTATGTAGAAAATCCCAAAGAATTGACAAAAAAACTTCACTAACTAATATACAGATATAGCAAATTCACAGGGCAAAAGATTAATACACAAAAGAGTTGAATAGGTGATGCCCAGGGAATTTTTTTAAATGGTGAAACTATTCTGTATGATACTGTAATGGTGAATACAAGATGGTAAACATTTGTTAAAACCTGCAGAAATTTACAGCACAAAGAGTAAACCTTATGTTATGCAAATTTTAAAAAATTATTTAGGAGGTCAGGTGATCTCAAGATGGAATGTAGATGTAAAAAAAAGAATATAAATGTACTACAAATGTATGAAACAATCTCACTCAAGGGGCTGGAGGATGAAGATGCTAACCTAAGTCCGTTTGTAGATGAGTGGAGTTTGTTAGACTAAAGGCAAAAGAAACTGTAGATAAGACTTGTACTCTGGTTGATAAAATTATTTCCCATGAATATATAGGTTAATAATTCTGAAACAACTGTATGTGTCTACTACAATTGAACAATTAAGTAAATGGATAGTGGCTTCAGGGAATAAGGTTTCTTATTGTTGAGTGGTGAGTTACAGTAAAGAATAGGAGGAAGATAGAATAATACATGTGGTAATGGATTAGAGTTGGAAATATCAGTATGAACCCGTATTTACCTTCATATAAATACAGATTGTTACACATAGAAATATTTATAGATATGTTTATATACACAGGTCGTATATACATATATATCTCTTTGCTTTTTCATCTGAGAGAGTCTAGAAGTAATGATAGCCTGGTAGTAATGAGGACACCTAGTATTCAGATCTTGGTTTCTAATACCATTTTCCAGTGAAAGGAAATGGCACTTCTTGGAGAAATAGTTGATTCTAAGACTGAGTTGGAAATATACAAGATGAGCCTGGAGCATCTTGTAATGTCAAAAAAATAAGAAAAATCTGAAAAAACAAATAAGCCCTATAGCCACAATAGTGGAGCTATTTCAAAAAGACACAGAGAACAATTCAAAGAGGTCCCAACGGCCAAAGCCAGAACAGTTTGAGCAACATAATTGGTAAAGTGGTATATAACAATCCAATTTATAAAATCCCCATGTGTCCATATTGATATAAAAGTGATTGATTAATAAATGTGAGAGAGCAAATACATTTCCTGTTCAGAAAAATTTCAAATAATGTATGTACTTACTCTGCCCTTAAGGAGGTGGAGAATTACTCCCCACTGTTTAATCGTGGCTATGAATAGCAACTATTTTCCAATAGTATAGCATACAGGGGGAAAAAGAGTAACTGTATGGTGGAGAAGGCTTACAAACACCACCTCAAACTAGGTGATCAAGGTTAACATCAGCGGTAATGAGACATATTGAGAATGTATACCCAGATATAATGTGATGACCATGGCACTTTATGTCTGTGGTCATCCTCCCAAAAACAAGTTCACTCAATCTAATCATGAGAAAACCATTAGGCAAATCCCAATTGAGTGACTTTCTACAAGATACCTTACCAGTGTTCCTCAAAACTGTCAAATTCATCAAAAACAAGGAAAGTGTAAGAAACTTCAACAGCCAAGAGCAACCTAAGAAGCCATTACTACTAAATGTAATGGAAAATCATGGATGGGATACTGAATGGAAAAAGCATATTGAGTAAAAATGGGAAAAATCTGAATAAAGTATAACTTTTTAAAATAATGAATAATAACATAAAGTAATAATGTTCAGCATTGGTTCATTAATTGTGACAAATGTACCCTAGTAATGAAAGAGCTTAGTGAAAGAGAAACTGAGTGAGGGGTCTATGGAGATTCTCAGTATAATTTTTCCAAAAATTTTGTAAATCTAAAACTGTTCTAAAATTCAAAACATTTAAGGTTTATTAAAAATAAAGAAAAACAATTTACTGTAGCATGAAAAATAAGCAAAAATTAGAAATAAATATAGCATATTTTTTGAGAGATCCGTATCCTGAACACTACAAAGTATTACTGAGGAAAATTAAAGAAGGCCTACATAACTGAAGAGAGAGATAATATTCATGGAGTAGAAGACTCAGTATTTTTATGACGTCAGGTCTCCACAAACTCATGTATGGGTTTAATGCAATCCTACTGCATTACAAAATTTTTTTAGAAATGTACACATTGATTCTTGAATTTATATGAAAAGACAAAGGACATAGAAGAGCCAAATTCTGAAAGAAAGGAATAAAGTTGGAGGACCTACTCTATCTGATTTCAAGGCTTACTCTGAAACCACAGTAAACAAGACATTTTGGTAATAAAGAAAATATAGACATACAGATCAGTAGAACAAACTAGAGGGTGCAGATAAACCCACCATATGTGTCAATCAATTCTTGACAAAGCAGCCAAGATAATTCAATTAGAAAAAAATAATTTTCTCAATAAATTGTGTTGGAACAAACAGATATCCCTATGCAAAATGAATCTGTCACTTTCCTCATACTACATACAAAATTAATACATAATAGATCATAGACTTAAATTTAAGAGCTAAATCTATAAAACCTTCAAAGTAAATAGGATAAAATGTGCTTTCTATAGATCCTACTGTTTTTGCTGTAACTCCAAGTTCACTAATATTTTCTTCTGCAGTCCCTAATCTTTTATTAATGCCATCTAGTGAATTTTCCTCTTGAGGCATTGCATTTTTATCTGTAGAAATTTGTTTGGGTCTTTTTATTTTGTCCATATCTCTTTGTATCAGGCTTATGATTTCTGCTATGGTAATTCCTTAAATATATGAAATATATTTATAACAGCTGTTTTAATATCTTTGCTAATTCCATCAGCTCTGTCATTTCTGGATCTGTCAGTGTTGATTGGTTTTCTGCTCATTAATGATCATATTTTCCTGCTTATCAGCACACCTGGAAACTTTTGATTGGATTCTGGTCATTGTGTTTTGGATTTATTTTTATGTTATAGCTTGGTTTTGTTTTGTTTTTGTATTTCTTTAAATAATTTTGGGCTTGGTTCTTGGATTTATTTAAGTACCTTGGAAATAATTTGATATTTCCAGGCTTGAATTTAAGCTTTGTTAGGCAGGACAAGGGCAGCCTTTAATCCACAGTGAATTTGGCCCCATTATTGAGGTCAACCCTTTGGAATACTCTACTTGCTATTTCAAGTGTCAAGGAGGTATTTCCACTCTAGCTAATGGGAACATAAACCATAGTTGGCCCTCTGGAGTTTCTAGCAATTTTATGGCCTGCTCTCTTATTGTGCTCTTTTTCCTACCTTTAGGTAGTTTCCTTATGTGCAGCATTGATAAGTATTCAGGTGAAGATGCAAGGGAAATGTTCTGTAGTTATCCATATCTCTTTGTGTAGAGCGCTTCTCTCCAGTACACTGCCCTGTGCATTATAGATGCCTTGACTACCTCAAATTCTAAATTTCAGATCTTCAAGTTTGGGAGGCTGCCAGGCTCTGTTTGGGTTCCTGTGCATATTTAGTTTGTTTTCTCAGTTACCATTATCTTATACTACATTTAATTCAAGTCTGAAAATTACACTTCTTACAGTTTGTCTGAATTATTAGTTGTTTAAGGCAAATGGATAAATGTGTTATTCCATCATATCTGGAAGCAAAAATACAAATTTGATGGGCTTTAAAAAATATTCACTGTCATGTAAACTTCACCTCAACCAAGGTATAGACCAACAACAAATAACAAATAAAAATTTTCAAGTTGGTATCTCTTCATTGTAAAATCATGGCTGATTATTTTTCTTTTTGTCTGTACAAAATTGTAATTTTTCTTTAATAACTATTAATTTTATACTATGAGGAAAAATTTTTAAATATAATTATAAAACAAATAAACATATGTTTTACAGTTTATGTGCTGCTTCTGTCATTAGAACATGCATTTTATATTTTCTATACAATTTGTCGATGAAGTCTATTTAAACATTTTTTAAAAAATACCAAAAAAAGATCATTTGAATTCTCCAATTGTGTTGGTATTTTACAGATAAATTATAAATATTTTTTGTCAGAACTAAGTTTCTGTGTTAATTTTTAACACTATTAAATTTAATGTGATTTCCATTTGTGTCTGATTTAATTAAGTGATAAAAACATTCATTAATCCTTCTGCACTTATGTTTTTATCCTATTTCTGGAATTTTAAAACAAGAATCTTCTGAAGTGGAAAGATTTCCTTTAATAATATTATTTTTTAAGTGAAAGAAACAGAAGAATGATAGGCAAAACCTTTTTTAAAGAGAATTTAGCAATAACAAGAGCAAAGAAAGCTATTTATCGATACAGAACTGTGGTAATTGCATATTATCTTAATGATTACGCTAATGATCTAATGCTTGGAATTTAAAAGTTCTGCTGAACTCTTCACACAAACAAACAAACAAAGATCTTGGCTATGGGTTGTACTTCTCAATAACAACATTGGCTTGAGATTTGCTTTGGAAAATACTGCATCATATTAAGATTCAGATCCTTCAAGTGTCTTAACTTAATTTGCAATGTATCCAATTAAATTGTAATTCAATCAATTATTTGGCCTATGTTTAAAGTTTGAATTTGAAAATCCTTCTACCAAGAAAGAAAAGGTCATTGACTTATAAATATATAAATTTATACACACACACATATATATTATTAATCAAAGAAGTTTTATTTTTAACTGGACCATGAAATCTTCACAATTTTTCTGCCTGAATGCTTACTGAAGAATACATCCACAAATCTGATAAAGTTGTGACATTATTACAAAATAATCTGAATTTTAGTTTGTAGTTCAGGTACTAAACTACATTTTTAATAAATAAGTGAAAATCAGTAAAACGATACTGATTATATTTTCCAGTGAATACAAATTACATGATTTTGAAACATTTCAATGACTTTTAAAGTGTAGGCAGAGATTTTAGGAACTTGTATATGTTAAGTTTAAAATACCACTAGTTACCAGGCTATAGAGTCTATTGTCTATTGCTTCTTCTGTTTGGAAACGGCTCAGTTATCTACAGAAAAGTTACAAATCTCCACTTAACTGTGACTTTACCTACTTAAGGTTACATCTGAATATAAATATACGTTATATGTTATCACACTACTCATATAAGGTAAATTTTCCAAAAGTACAGTTTGGAAACATTTTTTACTCAACAACCAAGAAAAAGAGAACAGAAAACTTCGTATATTGTTTTACATTCATTTAGTCGCATAAATTCCTAAATGGTTTACAGCCTGGTCCAGAGAATAGTAAAAAAAAACACATTCAGAATTACTTCCGTATTTTTGTAATAATGTGTTGTCATGAACCATTTCTTTTTCTGCTTTCCAAATAGATTTTTAAAAATATTATTTGTTTCCTATTGCAAAGTTAATACTAACACGAGGTTTATACCCATCTTGTACTTCTTTAACAATACAATCAGACATTTCTGAGTCTCCCGTAGACTGATACATTTTTCGTATTGCTGAATGCTACTGAATACTAAAATTTTGCATAGTGCGCTATTATTATATTGTTCACTGTTTAAGCATGTGTAATTAACTAAAGAAGCCAGTTTGCCAACCTGATGTGTTCTCTTTTATAATCATGAAGCAAATTTCTTTTAATATTTCAGAGTGCATATAATTGTCATTGGCATAGGCTTATTTTTACCCTGTGCCTTAGACATTTTCTCATAGTTTTACCTGTCATATACCATATAGCATATTAAACTCTGCTTAACATTCCACCTAATGGTAGTAGTTGGCTCATTTGGTTATAAAAAAATAGATGTTATATATGCACCAAATTTGACCAATGTTTATTCTATACTAGTGTGTTTAGCATTGGTTAAGAAACACACCCCTGAAATAAATAGAGCTTATGTTCAATTACCAGTAACAGCCATGTGTAAGCATAAAATCCTGGTTTCCCATCAAATGTAGATTTTAACAGAAATTTACTTATATATTTTTAAGAAAAATAAAACAATGTGAAGTAAAAATAATTAAAATAATTATAAAAGTACAAGAACATAATCAATATTTTATTAAACATACTTTTAAAAATTAAAAAATAGTTGTTTTATAAGAAGTAAAGTATAAAATAAAACCTTTACAATTTTTGAACATATAATCTACAGCATTGTTAGTATATTTTCCCAATAATTAACAGGTTTGAAAAAATATCTCTGTGTATTTTGTCATTTTTGAGAAATAATGTAGTTTGATATAAACCAAACTTATAGAAAAATAATATAAAGCACAAACAATATTAAATCAAATCATTATGTTGTACTCCAGAAATAATATAATGTTACATGTCAAGTATATTTCAATTTTAAAAAAGTAACTATTGCAATGGTGTATATTAAAGAGTTGGTTTTGACAAACTTATTTGTGATTAAAACCAATGAACAATGAGTACATTAAAAAATTATTAAAAAATATAATAATTGAGAATTGTTAAAATCCACCAATAATTTTTCAAATAAATTTTAAAGTGGCTTTCCAGTTATCCTAGTGTTGTTTCTGGACAAGCTCTATGGTCTAGCATTATTTTGTAGAAGAAACTATGCATTTGTTCCGCTTACTCTGCCAAAGGGGCCCGAGAGCTTGTACTGACACATGACAGCCGGCATCACTGAATGCATGTACCTCAACTCTGTAAGCTATCTGACATTCTTCCATTAAACCCTTTTACTGCTTAAAATAACCAGAGATTCTTCTCTTCTTTACTCTTGTTCTTCCTCCCCTTTCTACTTGCAAGCAAAGATTCTAGTAACACAATGTCAATAGCAAAGTGATTTGATCATAAGCTTTTATAACAAAGCGATGGTTTTAGAGATGGAAAATGATAGTAAATGGCACATGTTCTCCTCCTGTGAACATGATGAGAGGTATGTACTCTGCCATGTCCTTTACTATAAATCCCCAAGTATCATTGTCTTTAAGAGTGAGTACATAATCATGAGTCCAGCTGACATAATGAATGTGATTCTGCTTCTTAGGCAAACTGCATAACAATGCACCTTTGTCAGAACCCATGTAGGCCCGCAGTAAACATCAAATTCTGTTCCCCAGTGGGTCTCAAAACAAAAGACAATTCAGACATCCTTGGAAGAGAGGTATGCAGTGAGTGATTTTTCTGGTAGCTACTGAAATTCATGTAAATACCTTTCTGCTCTTTCCTCAGCTGCTTATCTAGTAAGTCAGAACTTTGACAAAAGATTTTGGAAAAAAATAAAACAAAACTCCACACAGAGAGACAGTAAAATAAGAGCCTTTATTTAAATCCTGAAGGTAAAATTAAGGGAGAAAAAATTCATCTCTAAGGGAATATGAAAGTAAAAAGAGTTACCGGTGAAAAAAATTTAAAAATGTGAGGGGAAATGTTTTTTACATGGTTGAAGGGGAAATATTAAGATATTCTTTGGAATCAAAGAACAGTACAAAGTTAAGGATAAAAAGATTTTCTAAATAGAATATGATTGCATGACAAAGACAAGGGGAAGATTAAAGCCATCTAAAATATTTTTAAAGGAGCAGTTACAATATATAAAGATATTAGAATTCTATCTATGTGAACATTGAGATTATGTAAAATAATGATACTCAAGACAACAAAGGAGGAAAATGTTGAGTTCAGATAATAGATACATACATTAAAGTCATATATATTAGGAAAATGTTTGAAATATGAGTAAAATGAATGCTTACTTTGATTTGTTGAAAAAATAACAGCAAAAATGCACATTCTAAGAGTGAGCACAGTATTTTTTCATATTAATAGTTTTATATACTGTTTGATCTCTATCTGTGGCCTTGATTTCTTACTTAAGCCAAGTATAAATAAGGAAAACACAGAAAGTTCTAAATACAGTATGTGCCACACAATAAGGTTTCAGTCAATGATGGATTGCATACATAATTGTGGTCCCATAAGATTTGTACCATATAGTCTAGGTGTGTAGTAGGCTATACCATCCAGGTTTGTGTAAATACACCCCATGATGTTTGCACAAGAACAAAATCACCTAATGACACATTTCTCAGACCATATCCCCATTATTAAGCCATGCGTGACTATATTGACAGACGGGATAGCATTTCCTTTAAAATATAACAAACTAAAGATAGACCATTGTAGACAGAGGTGATGAGTGCTCCCACCCATTAGGAACAGTTCCCACTGGGAAGGGACCAAGCCCAATGCTCGATCTTAAAATATGCTGAAGAAAAACTACTAAGGCTGGCTCCCTATGAAAGGAATAGTAGATAGGTAAGAATATTTCCATTCAATAGGGGCTAATACTATTGACTGTAAAACGTGAAACTTTACATGCATTTCTTTGAAGGGGTAGAAATTCCATACTGCAATAAAAAACAGCAGCAAACTTCCAGTTATAAGAAAAATAAGCACTAGGAATATACTGTACAACATGATGACTATAGTTAGCACTGCTGTTTGATATATAGGAAAGTTAAGTAAGGAAATCCTAAGAGTTCTCATCACAAGGAAAATTTCTTTTTCTTTTTTATTTTGATCTTTCTGTTTCGTTGTATCTATATGAGATGACGGATGTTAGCTGAACCTATTGTGGTAATTTTTTCACAGTATATGTAAATCAAAACATCATGCTGCACTCTTTAAACTTATAGAGTGATGTATGTCAGTTATTTCTCAATAAAACTGGAAAACAAAACCAATGACATGGATTTGGAAACCTAATTAAAATTCACAGTTTTTGGGTTATTAAAAAACATTAAAAAATAAAAAAGTTGTGCCATATTAAAAAGATTGAGAGGGCATTTCAGACAGATACAGCTACCCAGCCATGCATTGCTTTCTCTCCATACCCACGGGGAATTGTGAAATCAAGATAGCTAAAGAATTTAAGAAGAATTTTCACGTTAAAGGAAAACCTGAGCCTCAGAGTCATGTCCTCATTGCTTTCTTATGCTTTACCAAAGTGGAGAACACTGGGCAGGGTAGGAAGCTGATTTAGAAGAATGACAAAAAATTTAGATCTATACATGTTAAATTTAAGATGAATTTAAGACATCCTAGCAGAGATGTTGACTAAGCACTGGGATACGTATAGCTGGAATTCGAAGGAGTCATGGAGTCATGAACATTTAGGTGCTATTTAAAGTGAAAAAGGCCACATGAAAAACAAGTAAAGAAATAAAAAAGAATGATTCTGAGGACTAGTCCCTAGAGATTCCAACATTTAGAAGTCTAAAAAAGATTTAGAGTGGGAGGAAAATTAAGAAGACTTATGACTTGTCAAACAATATCCTAAGAAATGCTTAAATGCCTTTGATTGTACAATTTGGATTATTTGTTGGTGAATGTGATTGTTATTCATTCACTCATATACAAACATTATTCCTGCTCGTTAAAAACAGGTTTTCTTATCCCTATTGGTCTTTACATGATTAGCTTTTTGGTTTTGCCTGAGGCTGGCCTCAATATCATGTTGAATATATTGATTTAAATTGTGACAATAACTTTAGATTATTTTTATGCCCTACCTGTAACTTCTCTCTTTGGTACTAAAGAATCTTTGAAATATTAAGGACTGAAGGAAAATAAGTAAATAAACCAGTGTTTTTGTTGCATGTCTTTGTATAGAACACATTGGGTAACTTCTATTTGTTTTCACATTTGGGGGTATTTTTAAAATTTAATAGATTGAGTAGAATGGGTTAATAATGAACATTTAAGCAAGAAATTTTTCTACTCTCCCCATTTTTAAAACACCCTTTAATGCCATCTTGGGTTATAGTCATGATATAATGACTGTAGGGGACAAGTGAGTAACTTTTAATATTTTAATATTATTTCCTGCTTTTTTAATTTTAACTGAACTCAGTGTGGAAAGGAAGAGATTTAAAAATGAAGCCAATTACCTCCATACTCCTTTAGCCAGAGAAAGCTTAAATTGGGATTAATGAGTGTTTGGAGGCACTTTTTAAAAAACACTTTCTTGAGATAAAATTGATATACAATAAGTTGCACATATTTGGGGTACACCACGAGTTATGACAAATTTATAGATTTGAGAAACCGCTTTGTAACCCATTTTGCCCCTTAACACCATCCATAAACAACCACTGATGTGCTTTCTGTTATTATAAACTGCATATTTTAGAAATAGAAATTCAGTACATATTTTTCATTGCCTAGTTGCTTTCCCTCAACGTAAGGATTTTGAAAATCATCCATATTTTTGTTTTGTTTCATTCATGTAGTTGCACGTACCAATAAACACTTCCTTTTTTTTCTGAGCAATGTGACCTTGTATAGATATACTACAATTTTCCATTCAGCATTTACAGGCATTTGGGTTGTTTTCAGATTTTGGCTATTAGAAATAAAACTGTATGGGAGCTCGCCCCATGGCCAAGTGGTTAAGTTCGGCATGCTCCGCTTCAGTGGCCCAGGTTCAGTTCCCAGATGTGGAACTACACCACTTATCAGCACCCAGGCTGTGGTGGCAACCCACATACAAAATAGAAGAAGATTGGCTCAGATGTTTGCTCAGGGTGAATAAGAAAAAAAGAGATTAAAAAATAAAACTGTATGAACATTTACGTACAAGTTTTTATATGGACATTTACTCTCATTTCTTCGGGCTGTTTAGGTAGCACTGGAAATCTGAGTCATACATAGGTGAATATTTAACTCTTTAAGAAACTGCCAAACTGTTTTCTGAAGTAATTGTACTGTTTTACTTTCCCACAAGCAATGTAGAAAGGTAGGAATTGCTCTTCATCCTCACCAACACTTGATATGGTCAGTTTTTGCTTTGCTTGTTGTTGTTTTTGTATATAATTACTATTATCATTATTATTTTAGTCATTCTAACATGTGTTTCATTTTATCTTATGGTGGTTTTGATTTCGTTTTCTTGATAACTGATGATATTCTCTTGTGCTTGATGGTCATACTCATATCTTCTTTTATAAACTATCTGTTCACTTTTGCCCATTTTTTATTGAACTGTTTGCTTTCTTATTGAGGTGTTATCATCTTCATCTGTTCTGATTGCAAATCTATTGTCTGATGTATATGTTGCAAATAAATTATCCTACTCTATGACTGGCTTTTTCATTTTTTTAATGATGTCTTTTGAACACCACATTTTAGAAAACATTTGTCATGAAATTCAATGTATTGACTTTTAATAATAGTTCATGTGTTTTGTTTTGTGTCTAAGAAAGCTTTGTCTACTTCAGTGTAGCCCAAATGGTCTCCCAGTTTTATTCTAAAAGTTTTATATTTTTCAGTTTTACACGTAAGCTATGCTCCATTTTGAGTTAATTTTCTATTTATAATGTGAGGCAAGGGTCTATATTCTTACCCCATATCTTCTTAAACCATGACCCCTTGCTTCTGAAGAGTCTACCTTTCAAGTTCGGGTCATGTCCTGGTCCTTTGGTTTCATGGGGAGTGAGAGAATCTTTGGTTCAAGGTGTTATTTCTCGTCAAAATTTTCTCCTCTGCACATGCTCCAGCTACAAGTCTTGCAATTTTGGCTCACTGCCCCTGAAAAACAACTTTTAACATTCTGTTGTTGATAAGATGGGGTCAGTTTAAACTGGTCCTGCAGTTACACTGTTATTCTGTCTCACATTAATTTAGTTCTTAGTCCAGCCAGAAAAACCTAGAAGGCAGAGGAGTATTTCTTCTTCGCCTACATACTTCATCTAGAGATTCAGAAATAACACATCTTTTTTCTCCAGTCTTATCTGCTCTCCATTCTGGTTTCTACACTATTTTGGATCCTCAGTCATTTTTTCTATATCATAATTTTGAGTTCCACTATAAGCCATTTCATGGATATTATTTTGTGTCATCTTTGAGCTAAACACCATCTCCTTCCTAGGACATGACTTCCTTGGATCCTCCTACTTGAACCCGGGTCAGAAAATGAGTCAACCATGCTTCATCCCAACTGTACTTGAGCAGTGTCATTGTGTGTTCTTATTACCATGACTGTCTGCATCAATTCTCAACCTGAGGTTGAGAATCAGTAATACACATCAATTCTCTCCTTGCAATGGTGAAAAAACCAGACCTCATTTATTTTTCTTCATTTGTTTATTTGGTTCATATTTGTCAAAATCACCACTTATATCAGCACTGTGCTTGGTGCTACAATTACAAAGAAGGAGCATGACCAGATGGGAAACAATAGTTTTATGGTGGAAATTTCATGTCTAAGGCATTTTTGGAATATCCAAATGACAATGTAAAATAAGGAGTAAGATATATATGTGTTTGTGCTAGATCTGGTTAAGCAGAAAATACAATCTGCTTAGATAACAGTCCTATGGGGTGTTCTGAACACGTGTTCTAGAATCATATGTAACATGGTTAAGAGAGGATCATCCTGTTGCAAGGATTGCCAGTTCCTTCCACTACACCCATGTTATACATCATTAAATGATTGTGCCTAGTTTTTTTTTTACAATCAAAAATCTTCTTAACATAGTGATCTAAGAAGATAGTGGCAATTGATATTATGCCTGCAAAAAGTAAAAGGACCGATAGAGAATCTGTGTAAATAATAGAAATTTAGGATTATGTTAGAATCTGGGGTAACAAAGATGTAAAAAGAAGGACCCAATTAGCAAAATCAGGATTATGAGAGAGGTGAGCCTGAAGGAAGATAGGAGCTTGGAATGTAATACTGAAAGCCCATAATCAGAGACCAAAGGGTGTTAGGGCAAACGGACGTCCAATATCAAGAAATGTGTAATTATCTTAAATAAATGGCTCTTCTCAATCCTCTTTGCAGGCTAATAGCTGTGAGCATAGTCCAGAGTTTGATATAGGGTTCTTAGATTGTAAAATGGAGACATTACAGTTTAATTTTATTCAATTAAGTATCCCTTTAAATTCCTCCACTTTTCTATCATCAAAATACTAAAATGGAGTTCACAGAATCAAAGAAAATTATTTTTTGGTTTATATGTGTGCCACATATAAGGAACTGGGGCTGCTGTGTGCCATAAAAACAGCACAACAGACCACTACTTCTTTAAATTTAATTTTTTCTATATTTTTTACAGTGCATTTCTCAATGGAATTAATCTGTGCCACTGTGTTGCCTCTATACGACCCAGTTCTCTATGAACCTATTTCCAAAAGAATAATAAAGCTATGTCCATATCTTCTTTGTGAAGCAGTGTATGTAGTTGTTTCTCAAATACCAAGTACATTTTACTTCTCATTTTTTATCCAGTGTTCCTGTCTTTATTCTTGGTTTAAAAATTATTTTCATAATCCATGTTTACCAGTACTTGATATTTATACATAGATTTGATGTCCTCTGATAGACCTTGCTCACTCTAGCTCAGAAAAGTTGAGGTATTTTAATCCCTTCTCATTAGTCCATCTATTCACTCTCTTAATCTCTCATATTGCTTTTGCTATGAGCTCCTGTTTTTCATTTATCTTGTGCTCCTAAGATTGGAATGTCTATAACTGACTATATTCAAGGAGGAGAGTTCATATCAAGTAATGTGAAGGTAAATCATTATTTTCATGCTTGTCTAACTTGACAAAAGCTGCACAGATAAAAAAGTTCTTCTATATTAATTATTCTCTAACATTTTACTCTTATGAAGCATTTATATAGTATGCTATTTGCACACCACCACACTTTATCTTTTATGTATATGTTCCATACTTTTGTCTGTTTACTTAACTTCTTGGTGTTTATTTTAAACCCACCAGTGCCCACTTTTGAGAGTAAGTCAGATGCCTAAATTCTAAAATAGTTATTGCTTCTAAAATTCATTAAGTATTTGACCTCTTTCTTTGCTCATATCAATAATAGTATCTCCTTCACACATACCTAGTTTTAAAGTCACAAATATGTAGACAATGTAGCAGCTGCTCTAAAAAGTTATCAGTTGTAACAGTTGTGAGGAAGTCACAGAATGAATACAAATAATGCTGGGTAAATTCTTTTTTTTAGATGGGAATCCCTTTTGTTGGCGAAAATTTATTTTACAAAAATTTCACCATATGAAAATCAAATGATTTAAAATATCTCTAAAGCTTAAGTATATAATCATGATATTGAGGTTTTTAACTTACAATTTTTTTGCTTTTGTGAAACTATAGTCATGTAAATCTTTTTAAAACCTTAGTACAAAGGTCACAACAAAGAATAAATGGTATTTGGTTTTAATCAAAATATGCTCCAATGCCCCTTTATGTTATGATGATATCAATTACAGATTATTCTGCCAATTAGTATCAGTTCTATCTCAGATATTCCTTTTGGTATTGAGATCTGATCAAATGATTTATTATAGGTCGTTAAATTGAGAGTTAATAGACACTTATAGCTTTGACATTGTATAAAACCAAATCAAGCTTTTATTTGAAAACAGATAGTTCACTTATGTTAACAAATCACGCTATGATTACCAGCCAATACAGAAAAAAAAATTGTAGCAGAAAGCAAAAACCATATTTTCTATAGATTAACTCTATAAAAATTAGGTCTCAAAATCCAACAGCAAGGAAATTGAGGTGCCCAGGAAAAATCACAAATATTTACGAGAAGAAAGCATTTTCCACTGATGACTTTGGGAAAGATAGTGGATAGAGCGGTTGGGTTTGATAAGGAGTTAAAAAATGAAAAGAAAGACCATCTCCAGGACACTTCATCTAATCAACTCCAACATTAGAAAGGACATCTTGAAGTTTATATGGGGACACGGGGACATTCTGACTAACATAGTTTTCAGTTTTCATTGCAACATCTCACATTGCACTGCTATGCATATGAAGGACTAGAAAACCGTAAAATATCAAAATGCTGCCATAAACTAAGACTGAAAGATAACCTAATATTAGACTCTAAGAATAAAAGGAAAATAGAACTGAAATGAGAAAAACATCATCTGGTTCTTCCTTATGGTATCCTAAGGTTTTGCCTTGTAAAACTGGCTAGACGAAAGATGACATCCCATACCTCCCCTCTGTCTGCACTCTTATTCAGTACTGCAGGAGATAAACACATTTCCAAAACCTCCAGGAGAGGTTTCTGATTGTCTGGTTTTGTTTGTTTGTTTTTTGAATTAAGGATACAAGACAAAGAAAATCAAGATTCTGGTCACGTTGGGGGTACCTATTTCAGAACTTCTCTGATTCTCCCAGAAGTAAGTCAACTTTCTATAAGTCCTGAGAAGTTTTGAGGGCCCCTGGAATTCCTTGACAGTTTTATCTAGTAACAAGTAACGCACCCTGTTACAATAATGTCATGTTGCTAAATGGTGGTTAACTATGAACAATTATATAGAAATCAGTAATTAATAATAAACTTCCCTAGGGGATTGCAATGGTGATTTACTTACAGAGAAGGAGTAAAGTCTTGCTTCACAGTTGGAACATTCAAAAAGGCTTTTGCACTCTTCAGAGAGACTACTGTCTTAACTGCTGCCTATAATGCAATATCACTGTCCACTTTCTGATTCTCTTAGCTATTACCATAATTATCAACAGTTAAGGAATGAGTCTTCACAGTCTATAGAAAATTACTCAAAATACTTCAGAGGGGGCCGGCCCAGTGGCGCAACGGTTAAGTGTGCACGTTCTGCTTCGGCAGCCAGGGCTTCTCGGGTTCGGATCCTGGGCGCGGACATGGCAAGCCATGCTGTGGCAGACGTCCCACATGTAAAGTAGAGGAAGATGGGCACAAATGTTAGCTCAGGGCTAATCTTCCTCCAAAAAAAAAAAATGCTACAGAGATTTTTATCTACTCCCAAGAAGTTGTACACTGAAAACTCAAATAACAATAACAGTGATAATAATTTCACATAAGGATCTATATATTTCTCTCCTTTTTTGTCTCAGTTGGAAACATATTGATACCTCACTGCATCTACTTTTCCATTCCTCGTTGGCTATGTGATAACTTGACTAGGCTAGAATTTAAATAACTTTTATTTTGTTCTCTGTATGGCTTGAAGTTAAATGTGACGTTTGTCTCAAAAAATCCATTTTTCCTTCTGTTCTAAAATCAAAGTTGTGTCCATACATGGAAAACAGTACAATAAGGCTATTTCAGAGATTTTTTTTTAAGGCTGTTTCAGAGATTTACTTCAACTGCTAACTTGCTTAATCCTAAATACTTTTTTCTGATATCAATTATTTAGTTAATTTTGTTCTTATGAATTCTTTTCGTTTCTGTCCCTTTCCTTCTTGTTTTTCTCTTTTCTAACATTCTGTATAATCCTTCCTCTCCTCTTTCCTTTGCATTTTCCTTTATTTTCTTTCTCTTTATTTGCAAATAAAGAGAGAAGTTTATGCCTTTGGTAGGCTCTTCAGTAATAGTAAGCTCTGGTGCAGGCCCGGTGGTGTAGTGGTTAAGTGTGCATGTTCCACTTCTCGCAGACTGGGGTTCACCAGCATGGATCCTGGACACAGACATGGCACCGCTTAGCAAAAGCCATGCTGTGGTAGGCATCCCACATATAAAGTAGAGGAAGATGGGCATGGATGTCAGCTCAGGGCCAGCCTTCCTCAGCAAAAAGAGGAGGGTTGGCAGCAGTTAGCTCAGGGCTAATCTTCCTCAAAAAAAGCAAAAAGAAACAGTGAGCTCAGAAATTACGTTTTCTCCCTTGTCTGATTTGATGGTGTGTGTGTGTATGTGTGCATTTTTTTTTTCTGATTAGAAAAAATGTAGTCACAGTAAGCGACTACCTTAATTCTCTAACGTTAATTAGTAGCGATTTTTTAAAAAGTAACTGGATGACTATGTATTGCTTATGGCATGTTATCTTATTTATAGTCAAAAATCTAGTTTAATTAAGAACATTTACAAATAAACTTATGAATTTACAAGGCATGTAAAATTTAATTTAAATGCACTTTTGTTCTCAAAAAATTTTGATTAGTTTTAGAATTTCAGTAAAGACAGCAACAGATGTACTTTAGAAGCAGGAGAATTTATCTACATAAATTCAATAAAGCGAAGTCCTTTGAAGTTTCATTGGTTTATCTTTTTTGTTTTCTACTTTTGTCAGCATTTTACCAGCACTGTACAAAAATACACGTACACAGATAGATGTTGAAACTGTGTATAAGTCCTAATATTTAAGGAACAGATGTCTGACTAAATGTGATCATTTACAATATATATAATGAACTTATCTGTAAACTCACATTCCTCAGCACCATAGATGTTCCATTATGTATATATACTCACACACAAACACACACGTGCACACATACAGATCTTCCTTGTGTTACAATGGGGTTATGTCCCAATAGAGCCATGATAAGCTGAAAATATCATTTAGTTGAAAATGCATTTAATACACCCAACCTACCATTTATCAGAGCTTAGCCCAGCCTACCTTAAACATGCTCAGAACACTTACAGTAGCCTACAGTTGGGCAACATCATCTAACACAAAGCCTATGTTATAATAAAGTGTTGGCTATCTCATGTAATTTATTGAATACTGTCCAGAAAGTGACAAACAGAATGGTTGTAAGTGTGTTGGTTGTTTATCCTTGTGATCACATGGCTAACTGGGAGCTGTGGCTTACTGATGCTGCCCAGCATCATGAGAGAGTATCCTACCACATATCACTAGTCTGGGAAAAGATCTAAATTCAAAGGACAGTTTCTACTGAATGTGTATCCCTTTCACACCATGGTAAAAACAGAAAATCATAAGTCAAACCATCAAATCGTTGTAAGTCAGGGACCACCTGTATTCCAAAACATGTAGTTTTTTTATCACAATAAAAGTGACAAGAATGTTCATAGATTACCTCAAGAGCTCCTACCTCTGTCGGATGCTAAAGATATAACGATGATGATACTAAACTGATTAATCTCAAATTCCTGTGCCCAATGCATTGTAAGCCAAACATTGAGACATCAGTATCTGGAGATGGAGAAAAGTTTATTCTAATTGGCCAAAATGAGAACATAGGAGCATGGGTTCTCTCAAATCCTCCTTAACAAGAGAAGAAAGCACAGGTTTTTATAGAGCTAAGTGGCTTGGCAGGAGGAGTTTCAGAGAAACAAAGGAGTCACTCCCAATAAGCCCCTGGGCCATCTGACTTCTGGGCATCAATGGCAGCAGGGGCTGGTCATGCCATGATCCCAAACTCCCTGAAGGCATTCTCTTGCTTCTGCAAAATGAGCTCACAAATCCTCACAAACCTTGAGTCATCCCTCAGGTTAAACAAGGAAACAGCAAATTGACAAGATTCATCTATATCTGTGTTGGGAAGAAGGTTGAAAGGCAATCATGTTCTTATTGAATATCTACAGTAACACTCTGATACTGGCTTCAATGCTGATAATGATCCTAGAGAGAAATATATTTGGGGGTTATTGAAAAGGGGGCCTTATAAAAAATAATGGGAGACCTTTTCTCTATCATTTTCTCCCTCAGTATCCCCCCACAAACTTTTCTCCCTGCTCCCATTCCATCTCCCACTGGGCAAAATGCAAAAAGGAATTTGAGACTAATTTGAGAATTGAACCAGAAGCTGAGTGGTGTTTCTGTCTTTATATTTAGTTACATTTCAAATGCTTAAGTATGATTTACAAAGTTGGAACCAAACATACTTATCAGTAGAATATTTCTTGCCACTAATGCCCTGAGAAACAATTAAAAAGGTTTTCTCTAAAATCACCAATGCTTTTATTTTGCTCGTAGGAACAAACGCTTTCTATTATCTTTTACCCACCACCCATATTCCTCCAGAATCTTTAGCACTTTTATTTTACCCCATCTCCCAAAGGAGACCTGCAAACATTTGACATTTCAAATGAGCAGTAGGACATTGTAGATTTTTTTCCTACACATTGTTCTAATACAAAATTTTATTAATATGAATTATTAGTCAGCTCACTCATTTTTCCTAAAAACGACATAAATACATGCTGCTAAAACAAAAAGAAAAAGTTTGCAATTAAAATTCATTGAATTATGTAATAGTTATGGCTAACATTAGGGAATGAATACAATAGAACTGAATGATAGAGATAATTGGGAACATTTAATTGAATTAAATCCTAATGGTTTTTCAGGGTGTTTTGTTCCTCTTCAATTCTCAATGTTAACTCAATGCTTATAACATAGAACATATTTCATATATCATTTTTCAATTGAAAATACTAATACTCAGTAATTACCCTTATAGGGTAAACTGTCAAAGAAATTTTGTGAATTTACATGAAGTATGTGAATGAGTGAATAATACGTTTTGGCTCTTTCTACATTTGAACAGACATTTGGGTAATTTATTAAAATACTGACCCACATCATCCATTTAAACTTTTATTAATTGCTTGATTGATTTTAGAGTATTAGAATATATGTGTGAATATATATAGAGAGAGAGGGAGAGATGTTATATATATATTCACATGCATATATATATATACATCTATATACAAATATTTATCCATATATACTTATGTTACATATATATGCACATAAATATACATCTATATATATTTATATGTTATATATAATATATAAACTTTGAGAAAATCAACATATATGCATTTTTCAGATTTATTAAAAAACATGATAGACATGTAGAATTGTTTTTTTCTTGGTAAGTTTCCTTTTTCCTCTACGTTGAGATTTTGTTTTTCTATTACCTTATTAGGACCTGCCTGACAATCCTAGGTCATATTTACTAGTGCCCTTTCAATATTTTCAATTACGTTGTCTTCTTGAATTGCAGATTTCAATTGTTGTTTTGTTATATTGTTTTTCTCCTTGAGAGTTTCCAGTTTTAATATTTTGAAATATGCTTATCTGTTGCCTGTATCTATCACTATTTTTTAATTAATTGATTAATTTTTTTGAGGAAGATTAGCCCTGAGCTAATATCTGCTGCCAATCCTCCTCTTTTTGCTGAGGAAGACTGGCCCTGAGCTAACATCTGTGCCCAGCCTCCTCTACTTTATATATGGGATACCAGCCACAGTATGGCTTACCAAACAGTGCGTAGGTCCCCACCCAGGGTCCAAACTGGTGAATCCCTAGCCACAGAAGTAGAACATGAGAACTTAACCACAGCACCACTGAACCGGCCCCATCACTGTCTTTTTATTTGTTCTTTTCATTTCCATCTCTATGTTCCTTACTGCTTGTTGTCATATGTATTTTGGACATCGTGTAATTAGTCTTTATTTCTGAGATTGCTTTGTCATTTAATTTCTTTTCTGGTTCCAGGAAGCTCAAATTTAACATTTTCCTGATTTTTCCTTCATTGATATTTTGATTTTGAATTTTTGCTTTCTTTCATATAAGCAATTTCTTAACTATAACTTATATTTATACTGTGAGTGTTATATTCAACTGCCTCCATTTTGAGCTTTTTTGGGGAATGTGTTTTAATCTGCTGAAAGGTTTAATTTTCTTCTTTGTTATTGCTATCATTGTTTTTTTCTATATTAATTTTATATACACTGAGTTTTTTCCCCTGTATTAGATTTATGTACTTATGCCAGAGGTAATTCCAAAACAAATTGAATTAAAGAGGCTAAAATAAAATGATCAAAAAGAGATATCCCAAATGCAAACAAAAAGAAAGCACAGGTTTATCAAGCAAGGTAGAATTTAGCTTCCAGACATTAAATGAGACAGATTTATAGTGTTAAAGGCTGGAATTCACAATGATTGTATAACAGTTCCAAATATCTAGCCTACAAATAACACAGCAAAATTTCTAAAGTAGAAACTACGGGAAATAAAGGGAGAGATAGAGAGGCAGACAAATCCCACCAAAAATAAGAGATTTTAACATATTACTCTAAATTCAAAACATTTCAAGTGTAACAAACGTAAGTACAGAGAAGACCTAAACAATAAAATTAATAAGGTGTATATTATAATCATATATGTATCAATGTTTACTCATTGATAACATAGAAAAACGCACTTCTTTTCAGTTCTGAGAAAGAGTTTGAATAGAAAACATAGTTTGCACAAATAGAAATAATACAGAAGTTAATATTTGATTACAGAACACTGTGTCTGGATGTGGTTTGCCAATACATCAGGTATCAATAATTTGTGTATATGAAAAAGATTGATTTATAATTTTTCTTTTTTATAATATACTTGTCAGCTTTTGGCATCAAGGATATGTTGTTCTTGATGCTAATTCCTAAGAAATGTTGCCCTTTTCTGTATTCCTTGGAAAATTGTTCAAGATAAGTGTTATTTCTTCTTATGTTGGGAACGTTCACTAGTGAATCTAACTGAGATAGACATTTTCTTTGTAGGAAGGTTTTTAATAACACATTCAATTTCTTTAATAGATATCGGACCACTCAAATTTTCTATATCTTCTTTTGTCACATAATATAATTGTTTTCCAAAGGAATTTATGCATTTTCTTTACTTTCTGGAATTCCTTGGCATACAGTTGTTCAAAATATCATTTCATTAATTCTTTTTTTGTTAGTGGAACTCTTAGCAATGTCCCCTCTATCATTCCTAGTTTTGAAATGTATTTTCTTCATCCTTTATAAAAAATTGCATTAACTTTTTGTTTTGTTAATTTCCTCTATTCTTTGTCTGTTTCATTTATTTCTCCTTCTGTTGTCAAGGTTTTCTGTCTCATATCTGATTTTTTAGGAGGAAATTTGCTCTTTTTCTCTAACTTTCCGAGTTGGAAGTGCTTACGCTAATTAATTTTAAATGTTGTTATTTCCTAATATATACATTAAGTTATAAATATCCCCTGGAGAACTTAATTGCAACTCTCAAGTATGCATTTCCTTGTCTCCATTATTAGTCAGTTTAAAATATAGTAGACCTGGAGTACTGAGCTCAATCTCTATTTTAAACCTTTTCTTTCATATTTCAGTTATTTTTGAAGTGTATTTTTTAAAAAATTTCTCAGCACTGGTATTTTTTTCTAGTTGTTCTTTTTTTAATAATCTCTAACTTGAATTCTTGCTAGTCCAAGGACAGCTTCTGAATAACTTCAGAATTTATTTATCGAGGCTTTCTTTATGGCTCAGGATCTACCAGTATGGCAACTGGATACCATATGGATATGGACATCTGGCAAATATGTGAAATCTTTCGTTATTGGAGGCAAAGTCCTCTACATGCTACTTTGGTCAAAAATTTTAATTGTACTGTTCAGAACTGGATACTTATACTGATGTTGTTGGTCTCCTTGTTTTGCCAGCCATATAAAGAGGTATGTTAAGGTTTCCAATATGATTTTGTATTTTATCTATTTCTTCCTTTGATCTGTTAATTTTATATACACACACATAACATGCACACTTTGAGATAAAATTTACACATCATAAAATTCACTCTTTAAAAGAGTTCAGTTCAGTGACTTTTCATATATTCACAAGGCTCACCTCTACCAAATTCCATAGCATTTTTATCATATTAAGTGATAGAGATAGAGTCAGAGGTAGAGATCTGACTTCATTTATTTACCCGTGGATATCCAGTTGTCCCAGCAACATTTGTTGGAAAGACTATTCTTTCCCCACTGACTGTTCTTCTCACTCTTGTTGAAAATCACTTGGTCATAAATGTGTAAATTTATTTCTGAAGTCTCAAACCTATTCCATTGATAATGTGTATGCCAGTACCACACTGTCCTGTTTGTTGTAACTTTGTATTAAGTTTTGAAATTGGGAAGTGCCAGTTTTCTAAATTAGTTCCTCTTTTTCATGATTATTTTGGTTCTGTTGAGTTTCCGTATGCATTTAAGGATCAGATTGCCAATTTCTGCAAAGAAGTTAGCTGGAGTTTGATGGGGGTTTCGTTGACACTGTAGGGCAATTTGGGGTGTATCGTCACCCAAACAGCAAGTCTTTCAGTCCATGAACATGGGAAATCTTTTCATGTATTTAAGTTTTCCTTAATTTCTTTTATCAATGTTTTGTATTTTCAGTAAAAGTTTTAGACTTATTTTGCTAAATTTATTTTTAAGTATTTTTGATGGTCTTGTAAATGGAATTGTTCATCTAATTTCATTTTATGTTTGCTCATGTCTACCATGTAGGAAATCATTGATGTATTTTTCTTTGATCTTGTGTCCTGCAAACTTGCCAAAGTCACTTTTTTGTTCCTGTACTTTCTAGTGGGTTCCTTAGGATTTTATATATACAAGATCATGCCGTCTGCAAATAATGATAGTTTGTATTTTTCCTTTTCAATTTGGATGCCTTTTACTACATTTTCTTGTTTAATTTACCTGGCTAAAGTCTCCAGTACAATGCTTAACAGAAGTGAGGAGAGTTGACACCCTTGTCTTGTTCTTCACAGTAGTGGCAAACCATTAAGTCTTTCACCATTTAGTATCATGTTAGCTGCACATTTTTCATGGATACCCTCTATCAGTTTGAGGATATTCTCTCCTATTCCTAATTTATTGTGTGTTTTTATCATGAAAGGGTGTTGGATTTTGTCAAAGGCTTTTTCTGCATCTATTGAGATAATGATCTAGCTTTTGCCCTTTATTTTATTGATGGGGGTATTCCATTGATTTCCTTTTTTTTTTTAAGTAATTTATTTATTTTCGGATGTACATCATATTTCGAATTCTGTGTAGATTACATCATGTTCACCACCCAAAAACTAATTATAGTGCATCCCCTCACATGTGAGCTTAATCACCCCTTTTGCCCTCCCTCCTCCCCCCTTCCACTATGGTAACCACCAATCCAATCTCCAATGTTTTTTTGTCGTTGTTTTGATCTTCTGCTTATGATTGAGATCATATGGTATTCGACTTTCTCCCTCTGACTTATTTCACTCAGCATAATACCCTCGAGGTCATCCATGTTGTTGCAAATGGCCGGATTTCGTCATTTCTTATGGCTGAGTAGTGGTCCATCATGTATAAATACCACATCTTATTTATCCATTCGTCCCTTGATGGGCACCTAGGTTGCTTCCATGTCTTGGCTATTGTGTATAATACCGCAATGAACATAGGGGTGCAAGTATCTTTGTGCCTTTGTGTTTTCAGGTTCTTTGGATAAATACCCAGCAGTGGAATAGCTGGATCATATGGTAGATCTATCCTTAACTTCCTGAGGATACTCCATACTGCTTTCCATAGTGGCTGCACCAGTTTGCACTCCCACCAGCAGTGAACAAGGGTTCCCTTTTCTCCACATCCTCTCCAATGTTTGTTGTTTCCTTCTTGTTAATTATAGCCTTTCTGACCAGAGTGAGGTGATACCTCATTGTAGTTTTGATTTGCATTTCCCTGATAGCTAATGATGTTGAGCATCTTTTCATATGCCTGTTGGCCATCCGTATATCTTCTTTGGAGAAATCTCTGTTCAGATCTTTTGCCCATTTTTTTAATTGGATTGTTGGTTTTTTTGTTGTTGAGCTGTATGAATTCTTTGTATATTTTGAATATTAGCCCCCTATCTGATATATGGTTTTCAAATATCTTCTCCCAATCGTTAGGTTGTCCTTTCATTTTGCTGATGGTTTCCTTTGCTGTGCAGAAGCTTTTTAGTTTCATATAGTCCCATTTGTTCATTTTTTCCCTTGCCCGGTCAGACATGGGACTTGAAAATATGCTGCTCAGACCAGTGTCAAAGAGCGTACTGCCTATGTTTTCTTATAGAAGTCTCATGGTTTCGGGCCTTACATTCAAGTCTTTAATCCATTTTGAGTTGATTTTTGTGCATGGTGTAAGGGAATGGTCTACTTTCATTCTTTTGCATGTGGCTGTCCGGTTTTCCCAACACCATTTATTGAAGAGACTCTCCTTTCTCCATTGTATGCTTCTGGCTCCCTTGTCGAATATTAGCTCTCCATAAACATGTGGGTTTACTTCTGTGCTCTTGATTCTGTTCCATTGATCTGCGTGTCCGTTTTTGTGCCAGTACCGTGCTGTTTTGGTTACTATGGCTTTGTAGTATATTTTGAAATCAGGGAGTATGGTACCTCCAGCTTTGTTATTTTTTCTCAGGAATCCTTTGGCTATTCGGGGTCTTTTGTTGTTCCATATAAATTTTAGGATTGTGTGTTCTATTTCTGTGAAAAATTTTGTTGGAACTTTCATAGGGATTGTGTTGAATCTATGGATTGCTTTAGGAAGTATGGACATTTTAACGATGTTAATTCTTCCAATCCAAGAGCACGGAGTATCTTTCCATTTCTTTGTGTCTTCTTTGATTTCTTTCAACAATGTTTTATACTTTTTGCTGTACAGATCTTTCATCTCTTTGGTTAAGCTTATTCCTAGGTATTTTATTCTTTTTGTTGCAATTGTAAATGGGATAGTATTCTTAATTTCTCTTTCTGCTACTTTGTTGTTAGTGTATAGAAATGCAACCGATTTCTGTACGTTGATTTTGTATGCGCAACTTGACTGCATTCCTTTATTGTTTCTAAATCCATTGATTTTCATATGTTGACACTACCTTGGGTCCCTGTGATAAATTCCACTTGGTCATGGTATATAATCCTTTTTATACGCTTCAGGACTTGACTTGTAATTAGCTCAGGAATTTGTCTACATTCATAAGAGATATTACTCAGTACTTTTTCTTTGTTGTGGTGTCTTTGTTTGGTTTTGGTATCCAGGCGATACAAGCTTACCTCCTGGAATAAGTTCAGAAGTACATCTTTCTCTTCTATTTTTTTTAAGAGTTTGTGAAAGATAAGTGTTAATTCTTCTTTAAACCTTTGGTGGAATTATTTTCACCAGTGAAGTCATCTGTTGCTGGATTTGTCTTTGTGGGAAATTTTTTATCACTAACTCAATCCCTTTATGTGTTATAGGTCTATTCTGAATTTTTATTTCTTCTTCAGTCTGTGTTGGTAGTCTGTGTCTTTCAGGATTTTTTCCATTCATATAGGTTATCTAATTTGTGGTCATACAATTTTTCATAGCATTCCCTTAAAATCCCTTTTTATTTCTGTAAGATCAGTAATAATCTTTCCTCTTTGATTCCTGATTTTAGTAAGTTGAGTCTACACTCAGCCAAGAGGATTACAACTCTTCTTTAGCCTTCACTTCCTGCTTGTGTAATATCAGTCAGAAGAGAGAGCTTAGGACCTTCTAAGGTGTTTCTTGAGCATGTGCAAAGCCCTATGCTTAGGCATAGTCATTTAGATTCCCAAAATATATGGGAGATTTTCAAAGCCCCTATGGACATCTCATTACTTAATTTTTTCTTTAAGATATTTGGTCAGTCTATTATTTGCTCCAAGTGTTATCCATTACCTCAGGCAATCACAGTGTTAAAACATTTGATAAATTACCTCTGACCTCCAGAGAATGCTTTTAGCATTGAGTGAGTTTGAGTGAGGTCAGATAAAGACATGCCTTTCTAGTGGTGTCTACCAGGGAACCACTAGCCAGCTCAAAAGACGATTCTTTGGAATGAGGCTGTGAAAAAGTTCTAGTTCTGTTCTACTGTCATGTACCAAGAATGCAGGCTATTATTTTTTAAGGTTACCATTTTGCTATGGAGTGGAATATGGGACTAGCGTAAGTTAAAATGTCACAAAGATCTCTGTTCTTACAAGGATTAAACAGTTTTTCTAAATTGTATAGAGGTCATATTGGCTTATAACATCATGTAAATGTCGGGTTACATTATTATCTTTCAGCTTCTGTATAGACTGCATTATGTTCACTACCAATAATCTAGTTTTTATCCATCACCACATACATATACCCATTTACCCCTTTTGCCCTACCCCCACGCACTTCCCCTCTGGAACCACCAATCTGATCTCTTTATCTGTTTGTTTGTTTATGTTCCACATATGAGTGAAATCATACAGCATTTGCCTTTTTCCATCTGATTTATTTCACTTATCATAATACCCTCAAGGTCCATCCACGTTGTCACAAATGGCACAATTTTGTCTTTTTATGGCTGAATACTATTCCTTTGTGTGTGTGTGTGCGTGTGTGTACATATGTCACATCTTCTTTATCTATTCATCTGTTGTTGAGGGACTTGGGTTGCTTCCAAATCTTGGCTATTGTGATTAAGGCTGCAATGAACATAGAGGTGCATATATCTTAAACCATTTTTTTAAAATAAATGCTCCTAAGTTGCATCAGGCCTTTGATTAATTTTCAGAACTCTAAAAATGTCAATCTGACAATTTGCCAGTTTTGTCAGAGCTCTTATGTGGGGTAAGTTCAGTGGTTCTTACTGTAAATGCCTTTTCACTTGAGATATATGTATATATGGCTATATTATTGAGTGTATGTAATATTTAGAATTGTGACAATTTCCTATTGGATTTATCTCTTCATTTCTATGAATTATGCTTCTTTCTTTAAAATTTATTTTGTTTTATATTAGCTTCGCTACATCAGTTTTTCTGGTTTGTTTATATTTGCATGCTATTTTTTCTCTATTATTCAATTTTCTGCTTTACTTTAAGTGTTACTTATAAACAGCATATAGATGGTTTTCTTTTAATTCAGTCTGGCTCTCTGCGTTACAATGAAGCATTAAGCCCATTTGTATTTATAATAATTACTGAAAAAGTTAGGTTTTAATATGCCATCTAACTATATTTTCAATTAGGCTCCTTTGTTTCTTGCTTATTTTTGTTTTTAATTTAATCCCTTCTATGTTTCTTTGAATTTATCAAAGGATTTATTCCATTTTTTATATATTTTGCTTATTAGTTCATTCTTTCAGTATTCCTTTAGTGGTTATACTAGATATTACAACTATTATGTTTGACTAATTACATTAAACACAAGTTATTATCTATTCCACCTCCTGAAATATTGTTAGGATCATTTAAAACACATTGACTCCATTCCAGATTTTGTGTTATTGTTTACATTTATTTTAGTTCTATGTATATTTTACACTACACAGACATTAAACTTACCATTTTATATTGTCAATATTCACATGGAATTTTCTGGCTGTTTCCCATTTCCAGTGATTTTTATTCCCTACTGAGCTCCTTGTGTTTTTCTGCCATCATTTTCCTTCAGATGGGAGAATTCAATATACAGGTGTCCACCAAAAAAAGATGGAAACAAGAACAAAGAAATAAAAATTTAGACTTAAAATATCTTTTGAAAAACCCACAATCCACGCAGGAGCTGTCTCCCAACATCCAATTATCTTCTGTAATTTGTATCCACAAAGAAACTGCTGCCGAGGGCTTAAAGCAAAATTTTATCCTCAACACAAGTGAGCATAAACCAAAAAGAAAAAGAAAAACAGAGAGAGAAGTAGTTAAATAAATTCCATCCGTTATTTCATTCTTCTTCTAAACAGGACCTAACATTGAATTTTATTGCCTGAGTCACAATAAACAGAAGGTTCAATTAATGCTTAGTCAGTCTATATCAGTCATGGTAATTTCAAAACTATCGTCTTAATTTCTCATAATGCTAATTTCAGAATAAGGAGAAATATTCTACAATTTACAATTCCTTACAATCATTCTCCAGTCTAAAGAAATCAAATAATAATAGTAGTTCCTAGTGTAAATAACTGACTATTTCTAGCTACCATATATCTTGTGTCCTCTAGAAAGTCTCTTTGGAAGGGGTACATTTAGAATGGTGAGGATAAAAGGGAAATGAGGCAAGGAAAGTTTGGAAGCCACAGGATGATGTTTTTACTTTGTTGGCACCTGCTTAACTAATGTCCAGGAACAAACTCAGCAGGTTTCCTGGCAGGTGTGTTGACTCAGCGTGGAGGGCTTTTCTTGAAGGATTGGAAGGAACTTATGTGTCTGGCTATCTCCTGTCTGCCATTTCTTTTGGTTAAGTTTCAATCTATGGTGAGCAAACTCCCCTGCACTTCCAGGTTGCAACCTTCAGAACCTCTGCCCTTGCTCAGAAAGCCACACTCTCTACTTCATGGGGTGGTATTTCATCTAAGCAGGAAAGTGGAGAGAAAGAGAAAGGTGGTCTAGAGAGAATAAGAAATATAAGGTTTGTTTCCCAATTTTCTGAGGTGAGAAATTCATATCCATTATGACTTAAGTCTCACAACCAGTTTGTAGGGTAGTCAATGAATTTTATCCCATTTTACAAATGTGCAGATGATCTTCTTCAATGTCATACAGCTAGAAGTATTATAGGCATGATTCAAATTCAATACGACTTCTCAAGTGGCCACAGTCATAGCTTGTGGACCATATGCAATCACAGGCTCAAGATAAATTGTTATTCTTCAATTAAACAAAAAGAATCTTCTTCAATCAAATTCTTTTATAGTGCTGTGCAGGTAGTCTGTTATTAAGTGGAAAATCTTAGAGTATGGGGTTTTTATTCCATTTTGAAAGATTGAGTAACATCCTATTAAAATGTTGCCTTTGTGGAACTTGCATGTATAACATATGGGAATTTCATTGAATTTAATTTTGTATTGGTTAGGTGAAAATTATAGTTAACTTCCTAAGGAAATATATTTAATTATCTGGGAAAAGTGCAAACATAAATAGTTCTTGATGCCCAATACTTTTTCTGCCTAATAAAGATTATTATTTATTTAAGGAAAGGAGCATAATAAATACTTGATGCTCAGCCAGATTTTGCTCTGCCTTTCATAGCCGTAACCAGCTTCTCCAAGATCTCGTCCCATAGATGAAACACACACTTAGTTCCAAGGCTGAATCATGATCCAGTAGCCTCTGAATGCAACCATATTGTGATGTATCTAAGACAGCAGATAATTAGAAGTCATTTCTGAGTGTTCTGGATGTTCTTTCTTTCTGTGCCTCTTTAAATGGACTTAGACCACCTCTGCAAACCACACTATAAGTGATACTCATAGCTTAGATAACATGATACAAAACAAGGTTATGATTCCACTTTTACTGTCAAACCAAATTTTTGTTTCTAAGATGCTAATTAAATTCAAGTCTCTTGTTCTAGGTAACTAGAATAGAATGAATTATAAGAAAACAAGTGTTTTATAATGCTTTTTTATTTGTGGAAATAAGTCAGTGTTTGCAATACGCATAGTTAAATGAGGTTCATGAATAGAACTTTGAGTATGTTCCAAATAGCCAGTTTTGCCAATAAGGACATCAGTAATCAAAACAATGATTATAGAGACATAATATGTAATTACAAAGATGCTTCTTTATGCCTATACTTTGTTTCCCGTAACTTAATTTGTTCTATTTCTTCATCTTCTGGAGAAGTTTAAAGATTTATTTTTACAGGAAACAATTCTCTTGCTCAGATTTTAAATTTACCCTTTAAGTGTCTGTGTGTGTGTCTGTGTGTGTGTGTGCACATTGGAATCACCCGAGGGTAATAGAGGATAAAACAAGTGGAAAATAGGGATCTTGACCTCAGTAACTTTACCTTCCTTGGGTTTCACATTGGTGACAACCAATTTGAATGATATTATTAATAATTATCCATTTAAATGGGATGTTGTAACATTAATTTAGGTCTATTTCTTAAAAAGCCGTTTCACTGGAAAAATGAAGGTAGGCGATCTAAGGAGTCAAAATTATCCCCCAGTAAGCTAAATTGGATTTTCTCCTTCTTTTTCAAGAGACTGTATTATAAAAAGGAGAGGCTATTCCTGCTTACTGCGAATTCTTGTATTTTGCTATGTTCTAAGTACCAGATAAGCTTTACCAATTATATCCTGATGTTCAGCACTTAACATACGATGGGTCAGCTCTAAAACAGACCAAATAACAACTATAGAAAGTTCGACTGAAGTGTATCTTTATCTTCAAATGAAATAGATATATTCTCTAATTAAACTTTTTCATGGTGTGGTATAGTGATGTTACTTTCTTTTTTGAAACTTTTTAATTTTCTTGCCGATATTGTCACTTTTCATCACAAATACAGGCTATAAGAGACCCCTTGATTTTGGTGGCCTAAACTGAAGAAGGATGATCTGTCATTTTTCTATCTCATGGAACCCAAAGGAGTTAGGTCTTTTTTTTTTTTTCTGAGAAAAATAATGTTTCTCCATAACCTAGAGGATATAAATGAATTATTTGAAATCAAATTGTCTGCATTTGTCTGAATTTGAGTTTCCTAAATCCTTGAGTCTCAGTTTTCTCATTTGAAAAATAGTAGTAAAAATAATAATCACTTCAAAGAATATAGTGTTTATAGTGAGTATAATGTTTGAGTCCATTACTGGATACTTACTCTGTATTCAATATATATTAACAAATTATGTTACTATTTTTATAATACTGATGTCAATTTTTAATTAACTAGAGCAACGTCATTAAAAATAGCTCAAAATTATGATTACTGCTAGATATCCTGGAATAGATTAATCTCAGAAAAGTGGAGTAAAGAACTGAGAGCCAGGATTTGAGTCCTAGAACATGCTCGCCTCTACAAAAGGAGTTGTTTATTGATAACTACTAGTTACCTTAGGAATGGAAGAGCAAAGCTAACCATTGGATCTGAATTGCATCAGAAATGAGTGAGCAAAAGACAGGTGAAACTGCAGCCACCAGAAACTGGAATTTTGATTCTAATCCTCACCCACAGCAGCTCAGTGCAAAGTTAGCTCCGCCTTTTAACCACTTAAGAAGTTGGCCTGTCATTAGCTAGTGCATCAATCCAATGACTCTGTCTACAGATAATTAAGAATATTTTCTGTATTAAGAAAATCATTTGCATCAATCAAGAACAACATGAAATCTAGAAATCTCTTTCCATGCCTATCTTACAACTACAGAGGCAAAAATTAGTGATGTGCAACATAGGCAACATCCTTAGTCAACTGTTGAGACTTCAGAACAATAAGGCTTCAAGTAATTTACTCCTTAATTTTTTCTAAACATTCAGTGACTCACTCCATGCCAAGTACTGCTCTGGGTTCTGCCGAAATGGGGATGAATGAAAAGACAAGATCACTATTTCAGGAAACTCACCTTCTAGTAAAAGGAGATAGAAAACAAACAAAAATATAATGAGATTGATTAGCACCAATAAATAACATAATATAAATAAAATATGTTAATTGAGATAAAGAATGGATGATTATATTCAGTTAAATTTTCAGGAAAAGCTTACGCTGGTGATACTTAATGATATTTGAATGACAATAAGCAGTCAGACATGCCAAAATCTGGAGTATAAATAGACCAGAAAGAGGAAGGAGATCATGTAGGACTGGAGGAATGAAACTGGGTAGTTGCAGAACTGGAAAGTAGGCCAACGTGATTGGATTTCGATGAGAGTGTTGTAAGATTTCAAAAAATGAATTCCGCCAATGAGGACTTAGTTAATGTTGGACTTTTTAGAATATCACATAAAGTTTGGACTTTATTCTAAGGTTAGTGGGAATCCACTGAGGTTTAAACAAGGTGTCTTCAAGATTTGATTATCTATGGAAAGATCATTCTGGTTGAAGTACAGGAAACGAAGGAATTGCTATATGGAGAATAAATTGAAAGGGGGGAACTTTGAAAATAAGATTTACGATAAAATCCTGGAATAGATATGATGGATGGATATATTTAAAGTGGTATAGTGGAGCAAGAGGATTTGTGATATATTTTGTAAATAAAGTTATTAAAATTTGCCAATAGCTTGGAAATAGAAGGATGAAGAAAGAAAAATTATAGTTCTTGACAGAAGGTTGAATGTAGGTGTAGAAATCAAGGATTCTTTTTTGATGCTATTTTTGCAAAAATTATTAGAAATCCAAATGGATATGTCAAATAGGAAAGTAGATATTACTGTACATGTTTGGAGTTCAGCTGAGGACGAGTCTGTAACTGAGTTTCATCAGCACATCAATATTATTAAAGTACCCCACATTGGGTAAGATCACTTTAGAAAAAAATTTGGAGAGAGAAAACAAAGGATGGCAGTATCAATCTGTGAGACAAAGAAAAGATCCTCAACACTTTGGTTCCTACTAAAGTGAATTCCATCGTTTCCTGATACCAATACCAATTTTCTCATTGACTTGGCTATTAGCAAATTGACTCTGTCTGAAATAAGGAATCACTCTTTTTTAGACTCAGCTAGCTTATTTACATAAAGGAAGGATAGGTCAAGTTTAAAAATGTTTTCTGTCTAGGTGGAGTACTGCATATGTAGTTTAGATATAGATTTACTTGTGAGCAATAGAAAAACCCCAAATTACACTGGCATAATGGCAAAAAATATCTTCAGGAACTCAGTTTACTACTCAGCCTTATCCAGAGTCTGGACGTCGTTCTTATGTTCCAGAGAAGCATCTGTGCTCAAGGCAACAATATGGAAAAAGGACCAAAAATAATGGGATCAATGTGCTACTCAGTATCTCTTTAGGAAGATTCCCATGACTGCCATATATAGACTGCATTTACATCTCATTGGCTGACTGTAGTCACAAAGCTCCTCCACAATGCAAAGGAGGATGGAACTGCGGTCTTTATTAGAAGTGACCATATGTCCAGCTAAGTATTCCATGCCTTTAGAATGAGTGAATGGGTACTAAAGATAATTGGTGGTCTCTGTGAGTTCCATATTAACATTTAATAAAAAATGATGATACTTAAAGATACAGCAAAAACCTAAGGATTATATGGTTATTTTAATTGATATATGGAATTGTTCATATCAAAATTTCTTTATAAATGTACACACATTATCCTGCATCCTTGTTTTGCAAGCCAATGTAATATGAAATTAAAGGGGGAAAACTATGAAGTTTAAAAATAAAGGCAATAGGAAATTAAAGGGAAAAATCTGTGCAGTGTTACAACAAAGTAAAATATTTAAATGAACTTGAAGTGTATGTTTAAATAGAAGTGGCATTTTGGAGATAATATATGTATGGCACTGTATACAGTGTCTGGGCTATATTGTATCCTCAACATTGCCATCCAACTCCTCTTTCTGCCATTCTAAGGACATGCAAATCTTCATTCATGTCAAACTCTATGGAGAACATCTGGGGAATAGCTTTAAGGAAGAAAATTTGGGGGGAGTTTCAAAATGTATTCAAGATCAAGTATATTTCTCTGTTAGAATTTGGTGTGAGTTTTTTTTTCCTCTAAATACTTTAGTTCATTAGTAAAAAATAGGTCCATTCTGAAAATCTCTCAATTTTAGCTGAGGCACCAAATATTAAGGCTGCTCCTTGGACCTCTCCAGTCACTGAAATTTTCTTTGTCCAGTCTGGAGTTAGGGGAGAGAAGTTCTGCTTTCAGAACCCAAAATCAGGTTGGGTTCTACTGCATAGAAAAAAAGTGAGGTACTTCTAGCCATTATAACTGTTACCTCAGTGGTTAATGATGAAAATTACATGAGCTGTCAAATCCAGGATAAAATAAAAATATGAATAGATAAAGACAGTGAGGTAATAAGTGAATTTGAAATATTCTTGCATAGGGTGCAGATCTGTAAAAGAATCCTAAGAAATTAAATACCAGTCTAAGAAAATAGCTTATTATAAACTGTGCCCTGTGTTATTTTAGGCTTTAAGATTGATTCTCTTATGGGATTTGAACTTAATTAAGGCAAATTAGTTTATGTGTTTCCCTCTTTAATTTTAGTTATTCTTTTTTTATCTTCCTATAATATTTTCATGTTCACTTTATAGAAACACATTTACCTCAGGGCACATTTATTTATTAAAATAGATGTGTTTCACCAGCATAAGAAATAAAATGCTACACATCATATTTATCTCATATAAAAGCAAGAAATAATAACAAAAAGAGTAAAAAGAAATCTTTCATAACTGCTACGTTTAATCTTTAATTACGCTATTTAAAATCTCAGTAACAAAATTTTTCCTACGTTATTATTATAGGAATCTCAAATCCGAAATGAATTGTAGGGATCGGTCAGTTCAATGCACCACACTCTCTGCTTGACCATCACTAGTGTTCTCTGTTTTCACAGAACACAGAAAATAGCCATTCTATTTTCAGACAAATGTGTAACTGCTTATGTTCTCTAGAGTTTATTCTGCCAACTTCCCCCCCAAAATCTTATAAACATGGATCCAAGATTAGTTCTCTAGAGCCACAAAAATTATTGATCATCATTCTTCTATGTGTCAGACACTGTGTAGAAGTTTCATGTCCACCATGTCTTGTTTTTTATAAGCCAAAAGTCTTTATTTTTGCAAAACATTTTTTATTTAGTCTCTTTATGGTGACCCACGAGAAAGACTATATTCTTTCCTCCAATGCAGCTAAGTATAGATAACTGACTATGCGCCAGTGAGTTGAATATAAAAGGAAGCAGTCTCTTCTAAATTCAGAAGTATCTCTAAAAATGACAGGAGATGTGTCCTCTGCCTTCCTCTAACTTCCTCCTTCCATTGGTTTCTTTTTTATGTGCTTGGATTTTGGTTATAAATATATGGCGCTCATGTAAACATCTTGACTATAAGTATGAGGCTCAGATTCTAGGAAGATTTCACCAGAAATCTGGAAGGCAACTAGTCACTGATAACTTGGAGGAGCAATGCCCCCCATTTGAATGACAAATTTCTGGACATTTAGGTAAGAAATAAACCTTTGTGTGTAATTAAAACACTGTTAACATGGGTGTTTTCTCATTGTTGAGGTGTATTCTTATGGAGATATGCTTTTTTTTTTGAGGAAGATTAGCCCTGAGCTAACATCTGCCAATCCTCCTCTTTTTGCTGAGGAAGACTGGCCCTGAGCTAACATCCGTGCCCATCTTCCTCCACTTTATGTGTGGGATGGCTGCCACAGCATGGCTTGCCAAGTGGTGCCATGTCTGCACCCGGCATCCAAACTAGTGAACCCCAAGCCGCCAAAGTGGAACATGTGCACTTAACTGCTGTGCCACTGGGCCAGCCCCTGGAGATATATTCTTAATGGATGCATCCTTTTTTAAGCTCTCATATTCCAGGTATTTTTATGTGAAGACATTTTGCTACCTGAAAAAATCACTATACTATGTAAAATATTAATATATGATATGGTTATGTTTGATATTAAATTAGATGAAAAGAATTGAAATAATTTTAAACATATTTAAGTTTTTGACTCTACCTGTTTACTCTCAGTTATTAAAAAAAACAAGAGATTTAGCATGCTTATGCTTCTTGACACCTTTTATACCCGTTTCTGTAACTTCAATTTGTCAGTTGAATTATCATTTTAAATTGTCAGGATATATAGCATTTACTCTCTCTTACCTAAAAGTAATTTTAAAAAATATTTTTCTTGATTCAAGATTGAACAGTCAAAGTTCCTCACCAACTATTTTTTAAGCCATAGCTCTCCAAATTCCTCCGTTCTTTTATGGATGCATTTGTTTTCCAGATATGATAGTTTTCCAGCAGTTTTATCAGATAAATGCTCAAGGATGGCCTTGCGGACGTGAGAATGCCCACTGCTTCACGGCTGAACGAATATTTTTCTGACTATAAAATTATTAGGGCACATTTCCTTTCTTCAAAATTTTGTTTGGAGAGTATTTGAAGCCAACATGATCTTCCAATAGTGTACAAATTCCTTTGCTGACTAGATGTCCATCAGCTTCATAGGATATTTGTTAGTGCTAATTGTTTACAGAAAATTTCCTGTAATGAATTGGGCCCTTTCAATCTATAGATTCAAGGGTATTTTAGTGATATTTTATTCTCTTATGTATCAAATATCTACTATCTTATTTCCATTTGCATTATTTGCTGCTTCTTGAAAACCAATTGTGTATAATTTGACTCTTCTTTGTCTTGGTAGTATTTATCTTCTCTAGTTTCTTTTGCATATCTTTTTGTTGTTTTGTTTTGCTATTTTGAATTGAGGCTTTGGACTTATGAATTGCTTGCACCATGGAATATGAGCAGAAGTAATAATCTGTGCTACACCTGAGCACGAAAACTGTCTTCTAAGGGGCCGTGTGCAATTTGTCACCTCTGTTTCTCCCAATTCCAGCAATGAGTAATAGTTGAGATGATGAATAATCCAGCCCCCTGAGTCCCTGAGTGAGGATGAAATTGACCAGAGCCCTACGCCAAACCAAGATAGATATATAGTATGAACAAGAAATAAACCATTGTTCTTTTATACCAGTGAGATTTGGAAATTGTTTCTTACTGCAGCATAACCTATTTCTTCATGAGTATATAGAAGAGTTTATTGTTCTCATTTATTAGTCATATAGTTTCTCTTCTTCAATTTCATTTTAATTATTTGTATTCTTCTAACCTCTCAATTATGTTTCTCTTCTCCTACTAAGTTCAGAATGTCTAAATCTATGTTCCATGTGTTTAAACTTTTTTCTCATACCTTCCCTTTGTATTTTTCTACTGTGTTTTTGAATATTTTTTATGTTCCATTTCACTAATTTGCTCTTTTTTTATTAATTTAGCAAACTGTCTTCATTTGCAGAATTCTGACTGATTCTGTTTTGGGGGTACAATATTCTTTGAAATCATATTTAAGATACAAATTATAATCTCTTTTTTTTTGAGGAAGATTAGCCCTGAGCTGACATCTGCTGCCAATCCTCCTCTTTTTGTTGAGGAAGGCTGGCCCTGAGCTAACATCTGTGTCCATCTTCTACTTTATATGTGGAACACCTGCCACAGCATGGCTTGATAAGTGGTGCATAGGTCCACACCCAGGATCTGAACTGGCGAACCCCAGTCCACCAAAGCAGAATGTGTGAACTTCACTGCTGTGCCACTGGGCTGGCCCCACAAATTATATTCTTTTCCGAAGACTTCTTACTTATTCTGTTAAATCAGACTAACTGAGTGTTAAATATTCATTATTTTCAATTTGGTAACTTTCTTTCATAGAATTAGTTTTCTTCCTGACTGTTTTCCTATCTTTTTAATGGATAATTCTTATTCCCCAGTGTTTGCTCTATGTATTTCATTCTGTTGAGCGTATGGAAAGTGAAGGATTATGTGGAAGTTATTAATTCCTTAAAGTGTTTCCCTCCTTCTTCTAACACTGACTGGCCAACCTATTTATGCTACAGCTTCCCATTTAATAACTTTAGTGAATGCCAGAGGGTCCAATATTATTTCTATTAAGTTTGGTTTAGTATCTCTTGAAATATTCCTACTGCATCAATAATATATTTTTGTTGTTGACTTGAACTGTGGTTTCTCTGGTTTTGTTTCTCTATAGAATCAGAGACTGAAATCTTCTTCTTTACTGACAGAAATTTCTGGAAATTTTTGACACATTGATGGCACTCTTTCCTGTTTTTGTCTGCTAATCTAGCTATAGTCTGATCTCTGTGTTGTTGCTAAAACTTTTTATGGGACTTGGGTGTTTGCAGGGTTGGTGATCTGGTATCTTTGTACAGTATCCTACATTTGCTTCTCTGAAGTAAAGTACAGTTTCTCTGGAAAATGTGACTATAGTTTCCAGTCTGCTGTTGTAACTGTATAACCTGCCATGTGTTTCAATGGTTTACTGTCAGCTTCAGGTCATTTGTGAATTTCATTAGCATGTTTTCCATGTACCCAACTGAATCACGGATAAAGATGCTTAACAGGATAATATTAAAAACCAAGTCATATGCTTCAGTTCATTCCAAGTTGACACTGAGTCATTAATCAACATTCTCTTGGGATTCAAACACTGAGAAGTTATTAAGCGTAGCTAACTATATTATCAGGAAGTTCAGAATTCTCCATCAACTTCTCAAAAATACAAAAAAAGCATTTGTCAACAGCCATGCTAAAATTCCTTTACTCTGTATCTTTAGCATTTCATATCTGGTATCTTTGCCTCCACTGCCTTCCTCTTCACTGTTCTCTGTACAAGATCCAAAATAATCTTTCAAATCTGATTAAGATATAGCCCTGATCCTAACACATTGATGTCTTTTCTATAAGTCCCTATATAATCTGACTCTAGTTACCCCTTACCATTCTTGTAAAACATTGTCTTTTATCAGAAATTTTTCATTTGCTGATTTTATTTTACGAAATGTTCTTCCCTTACAGAAGGACGTGGCTTTCTCCTTCACAGTGTACAGGTTCTATTCAAATGTGATATCTCAGTAGATGCCTTCCCTAATTATCCTATTTCAAACAACATGCCTCTTCCATCACTTTTTATCCCCTTATGCAGTTTTATTGTTTTTCATAGTATTTGTCACTACTTGACATTGCATATCACATATCATATATCATGTGTAAATGGATAGATAGATTTAGATATAGGTAAAGACATAGATATGGATATAAATGTAGATATATAGATATGTTTATAAATATGGATATATATTCACATTAAGCAATTATGTTTTTATTTTTTTCACTTTTCACCAGGAGGGCAGGGCCTTTTGTTTTATTCACAAGTCTGTCCTTTGAAGAGTGCCTGGCACTCAATAACTATCTGCTGAATAAAAATCTAAGTGATGGAATGAAGGAATGAATCCTCCTCTTCTGCTTGTCTATCAAAAAATATTTTTAATTGGAACAGGCCTGTGGTATAATCGTTGAGGTTTGACATGTTCTGCTTCAGTGATCTGGGTTCACAGGTTCAGATCCTGGGACAGAACTACCTCACTCATCTGCCATGCTGTGGTGGCAACCCACATGCAAAATGGAAGAGAATTGGCACAGATGTTAGCTCAGGGTGAATCTTCCTCAAGCAAAAAAAGAGGAGGGTTGGCAACAGATGTTAGCTCAGGAAGTCTTTCTCAGCAAAAATAAATAAATAACTTTAATTATATGGCATGATTTTTTAAATCCTAATTGGCTTTTATGGCTCTCATTCATTACCTTTCCAATTGCTTGTAAATGAACTGTTCGAAAAATTTTTGTCAAAATTTTCCTGACATTAGCCTGAAACTCACTTGTCCATAGTTCTGGCATTTACCTCATTTTTTTTTTTTTAAAGCAAATCATGTCTTTGAGCATTTCTAACCTTATAGCACTTCTAGTTTCTTAAAATTTCAATGAGATAATATAATAAATAAGTGGTAGAATATCTGTTGAAAATAACCCATCTTATAACAAGAAACTCTAAGTTATATTGACAGCGATTCTTTAGTTTTCAGTGATAATTGACAGAGAGTCAAGAGCTAGGGAATTAGGGGCAAAAACCTAGATTGACCCCTTGGTTCTGCTGCTTATTCATGTTATTTCAATTTTCTTATCAAGTTTCACAATCAGTGTCCTAGGAATTATAGTTCACAGGGTTGTAAATTACTATAAGGAGAACAAATGTAAAATATCACAGAAGTAGCAGGCATTCTATAATCATATCTTAATCTAATTAATAGTCTGATGAAACCAGGACAGAGAAGAGTTCAAGGATGGGTATTATAAAGTTGTTTTACCACAATCTTATCTACACTGTATTTTACTTTTTTATACCAATATTTTCCACACTTTTCTATTCTGATGATTTTTCCCTTTGAAAAAAAAATAATGTTTGATTTTTTTTTTACCTTTTGTATATGTCAATATATTTCATAATATGGATCACTGGCTAATGTTTTTGTTGTGTTGTTTTGTCTATGTGTTTTTGTCAATTAAAATGTATTGCTTGGTTAAGGTTTCCTTGTTTGTAATGTGATTGAGTGATTTCTCTAGATTTTCACATCTGCCACATCTGAACACAATAGTAAATACAAAGAAAAATACAAATACAACACACCTATCCCCCGCCCCACACACATACACGTTGATTCCAGAGAGTAATGGAAAAGTTATTATTAGCTTTACAAATGTAAAGAATATAAGGGTGGAGGTCCCCAAGCATTACCTTATAATTCATCCATCTGGTCCATACAGAACCAAATGGATTGTGTTAGATGACAGTGGACAAGTACTAACAGCAGTTGAAGCGGTTATGCCATATGTGGTGTCTTTGCTGGAGCATTAATAAGACTTCAGGTTAAAGGAAGATGACCAGTGAGCAAATTAATGTGTTCTTGCCCATCTCTATTAATACAAGAGTATCTTTCTTTTCTTTTATGATTTACGCCTTTTGAATTCTATGAAGAAATATTTGCCTAAACCAAGTGCAAAGCACAGTGTTCATTATTTTTGCATATTTTCCCTACGTCATTTTCATGAAAAGTATTCTACTTTTATAATTTTATACTCTGCCTTGCCTCCAGTCTTTTCCACCCTTTGACTATAAGAGATGGGAGTCTCTTTACATGTCCAATGAGATCCACTGGCTTTCACACTTTGGTGTTAATTGGTGGCAATCACCTTCAGTCTTCCTTTGTAGTCTTCTAATGCATTAATTGTACCCAGAAAAAAATCCAATTCCATAATATCTATAATAAATATTGATCCAATATATCTCAAATATCTAACATATTATATTGGCCTATGCATTCTCTCCTGCTAGTATCCCATCCCAATTTAGATCCTAAATTGTGCTATGACAAAGAATTAGTAAGGATAACAAAGGAATAGATAAAATGCTATTTGTAAATAACATTATTGTATAAAGAGAAACTCCAAAATAAACTATAAATAATATATTTAAATTCATAAATAAATTTAATAAGGTCACTAGAAACAAGATAAATATACTAAAAATAATTGTTTCTATTTTACAGCAATTAATATTTATAAAATGAAATTAATATCATTTAATACTGCACCAAAAATATCAATATTCAGAAATACACTACTGAAAGATGTTCAAGAGCTTTGTATTAAATATTACGGTCATATTAGTTTCCTTCTGCTGCTATAATGAACTTCCACAAACTTAGCAGAATGCACATTCCTTATCTTACAATTCTTTCGATCAGAATTACAAAATGGGTCAGCAGAGCTAAATTCCTTCTGGAAGCTCTAGATAAGAGTTCTTTCCTTGTCTTTTCCAGCTTCTAGAGGCTGCCTAGATCAGTAAGCTCACGCTGCACATCACTTCAATCTCTGCTTTCTTTGTCACATCTCTTTCTCTGACTTGGACCCTCCTATCTTCCTCTTAAAGATCCTTGTAATCACACTAGGTCTACCTAGATAATTCAGGATAATCTCTTCATCTCAAAATGCTTAATTTAATCACACCTACGAAGTCCCTTTTTGCTGTGTAAGATCACATATCTACAGATTCCAGGGGTTGGGATGTGAACTTCTTTGCAGGGCTGTTATAATGTATACCAAAATGGGGAACAGTCAAAAAAAACAACAAATGAAGATCTTTATGCTAAACATTATGGGCAACAGTTTAGGAAGGTATAAATGTTTATGGATTAGGAATGTAAATATTGTAGATGTCAATTCCTCCCAAATCTTTCAATAGCTTCAATGCAACACCAATTAAAATTCCTATTTTTTCTTACTAAATAGAAATGCTGTTTCTAAAATTTGCATGAAAATTCAAAAGACAAAGTATAGCTATGATAATTTTAAATTGGCTTTAAAATTTTGCATCACTTATGTTGTCGTATATCCAAACTTATTATGAAGTTTACCATAATTAAGACAATGTGATGTTAGTGTAAAGATGAATAAATACATCAGTGAAATGAGCCAGGTTAGAGATTTCAGAAATTCTCCCTCACATGTATATGTGTCTGATTTCTGACAAATCTGACACATCTGACACTACAGAATACTGAGGAAAGAATGGTCTTTTCAACAAATGATTCTATGTAAATTACATATGCTTACAAGAAAAATAATTTTTATGCTATTTCTTATTCCACGCATAAAAATTCTAGGTATATTTAAATTTACATGTGCATTTATTTCAAGATGTGTATTTAGAACTAGATATTTTAGAATATAATGTAGGAAAATTACCCAATGATTTCATGGCAGACATACAGTTAATTCTTAAGCACAATACAGAAAAGCTAACTATGAAACAGGAGAGTTAAAAATTGGGGAGATTGAAGTCATCAAGATGGTGGAATAGGAGTTTTCTATATCTTCCCCTGAAAGAACACCAATTTTGACAATTACCCATGGATGAGAGTACTTTTGTGGAAGTCTGGGAGTCCAGTAGAGAATTCCAGCACAATATTAGAGCAAAAAACTCTGAGACTGGATGCATTAAAGAGGGTAAAAGGAACAGTTTCACTTCACCCACATCACCTTCCCGTAAGGCAGTACAGCTCAGTACCAAGAGATACCCACTTGGCTTGTGATATCTCCCACAGGGGAAAGTGAGCTGTCTTTCCCAGCTGTGTGGAACACTACCAAGGAGGCCTACTTCTTTTTCATTCCATCCAGAATACTAATGTGGTCTGCATAACTGAGGGGCAGGGAGAGACTGGGAGCACAGCAGCCAAGACTCAGAACTCATCAAAAAGATGTGAACACTACTAAGCTTGCCCAGAGGATATTAGAGATGCTTCACCGGTGGAGACCCCTAACTGACCCACAGACACCCCCAGTGCACTGTGCATCTCATCTGCAAGCCCCACCCCCATGATGGGCACCCTGAGTGTGCCGCATGAGCAGCAAGTGTGAGCCTTTGCAGACAGCTAGTGAATATACACAGAAAGCCAGCACAATTATGTGGAATTTGGAGAAAGAACACAAGTTTGAGCATTCATTACCACCATAGAGCAAGCAAACGAGAGGCTATCAGCACCTAGTCTGGATTGGTAGGATCAAGAGAAGGCATACAAGTTTAAGAATTATCACCTTCCAACCCCCAAGAGGTAACACGAAGTATGGAGCAGTCATATCCACAGAAAAGGGCTGAGAGAGCCTCAGAATCCCTAGCAAGGCTGCCAGTGGAGATATTTCTCTCCTAATGCCACTCAGTGAGGACTGGAAGAGATTACTGCTACTTTAAATGTAAATACAGTGACACAAGACTTCCAGGAACACAAAAAATCAAGGAAACTTGATGCCACCAAGGAACACAATAATTTTCCAGTAACTGACCACAAAGAAATAGAGATCTATGATTTGTCTGATTAAGAATTCAGAATAATTGTGTAAGGAAGCTCAATAAGTTACAAGAAAACTGAGAGACAATTCAACCACATCAGGAAAATAGTACACAAACAAAATGAGAAGTTTAACAGAGATATTAAATAATAAAAAAGAATGAAACAAATTCTGGAGCTGAAGAATACAATAAATGAAATGAAAAAATGCAATAACAAAGAAGGAGATTGAATCAGTAATCAAAAATCTCCCAACAAAGAAGAGCCCAGGACAAATGGTTTCCTTGGTGAATTCTACCAAACATTTAAAGAAGAATTAATGCCAATCATTCTCAAACTCTTTCAAAAAATTGAAGAAGAGGAAAACGGCCAAATTCATTTTACAAAGCCAGCATTCCCCTGATATCAAAGCCAGAAAAGGATACAGCAAGAAAACAAAATTACAGGCCAATATCTTGATGAATATAAACGTAAAACTCCTCAACATAATGTTAACAAACAGAGTTCAACAATACATCAAAAAGATCATAAACCATGGTCATCTGGGATTTATCCCTGAGATACAAGGATGGTTCAACATACATAAATCAATAAATGTGATACACCACGTTAACAGAATGACAGATAAAAATCATATGATCTTCTGATAAGTGCAGAAAAAGCATTTGACAAAATTCAGCCTATTTTCATGATAAAAACTCTCAACAAAATTAGGTATAGAAGGAATGTACACCAAAATAATAAAGGCCATACATGTCAAGCCCACAGCTAGCATCATACACAATAAGGAAAAGCTTTTAGATGATGAACAAGGCAAGGATGCCCATTCTCACTACTTCCGTTCAACATAGTACTAAAAGTCCTAGCCAGAGCAATTAGGCAAGAAAAAGAAATGAAAGGCATCCAGATTGGAAAGGAAGAAGTAAAATTATCTCCATTCACAGATGGCACAATCTTATCTATAGAAAACCCTAAAGACTCCACCAAAATCTGTCAGAACTAATAAACAGGTTCAGTAAAGTTGGAGGATAGAAACTCAAAATACAAAAATCAGGGGCCGGCCCCATGGCATAGTAGTTAGGTTCACGTGCTCTGCTTCATTGGCCCAGGGTTCTCAGGTTTGGATCCCAGGCCAGCATCACTCCTCCAGCCACACTGTGGCAGCATCCCACACAAAATAGAGGAAGATTGGCACAGGTGTTAGCTCACAAACAATCTTCCTCAAGGAAAAAGAGGAAGATTGGCAACAGATGTTAGCTCAGGGCCAATCTTCCTCACACACACACACACACAAATACAAAAATAAGTTGCCTTTCTATATATCAATGAACTATCAGAAATAGAAATTAAGAAAACAATTCTATTTACAATTGCATCAAAACAATAAAATACTTAAGAATAAATTTAACCAAGGAAGTGAAAGATGTGTACACTGAAACTATAACACACTGATGAAAGCAATTGGAGAATCCACAAATAAGCGAAAAGATATCTTGCGTTCGTGGATTGGAAGAGTTAATATTGTGAAAATATCCATATTACTCAGAGCGATCTACAAATTCAATGCAATTCCTATCAAAATTCCAAATTCATATAAATAGAAAAAAATTCTAAAATTTGTTTGGAACCACCAAAAAAAAAAATCCAAATAGCCAAAGCAATTTTGAGAAAGAAAGCTGGAGGCATCACATTTCCTGATTTCAAGCTATATAACAAGGAAATCAAAACAGTATGGTACTGGCGAAAAACAGACACATAGACCAGTGGAACAGAACAGAGAGCCCAAAAATAAACCCATATATATACAGTCAACTAATCTTTGTCAAGGGTGCCAATAATATACAATGGGGAAAGAATAGTCTTTTCAATAAATGGTGTTGGGAAAAATGAATGCTCACATACCAAAGAATTAAACTGGACCACTATTTTACACCAGTCATAAAAATTAACTCAAAATGAACGAAACACTTAAGTATAAGACATGAAACAATAAAACTTCTAGAAGTAAACATAGGGGAAAACAATCCTTGACATTGGTGTTGGCAATGATTTTTTGGATATGACACCAAAATCACAGGCAACTAAAGCAAAAACAAACAAGTGGATGTACACCAAACTAAAAAGCTTCTGCACAACAAAGGAAACAATCAACAAAATGTAAAGGCAACCTACAGAATGGGAGAAAATATTTGCACACCACGTATCTGATAAGGGGTTAATATCTAAAATATGTAAGCAACACATACAACTGAATAGCTAAAGAAAAAAAAGTAATACTTAAAAAATGAGGAAAGTACTGAATATGTGTTTTTCCAAAGAAGATATACAAATGGCAAAGTACATGAAAAGTGGCTCATCATCACTAATCATCAGAGAATTGCAAATCAAAAACCACAATGAGATATCACTTTACATCTGATAGGACGGCATTTATCGAAAAAACAAGCAATAGATGTTGTGGATAATGCGTAGAAAAGGAACCCCTGTAAATTGTTGGTTGGGATGTAAATTTGCATAACCATTATGGAAAATTATGGACATTCCTCAAAAAATTAAAAATAGAGCTACCATATGATTTGGCAATCCCACTTCTGTGTATATATTCAAATAAAACAAAATCAGTATTATGAGGAGTTATCTGCACTCTCACATTCATTGCAGCATTAATTACAATAGCCAAGTTAAGGAAACAACCTAAGTGTCTGTCAATGAATGAATGGAAGAGATGTAGAATGTATATATAATGGAAGATCATTCAGTCAGAATAAGAAGTTATTCTATTCACGACAATATAGATGAAACTGAAGGACATTATGTGAAGTCAGACAGAGAAAGACAGACACTGTATGATCTCACTTATATGTAGAATCTTAAAAAGAAAAAAAAATCAAACTCATAGAAATAGCAGAATAGTGATTACCAGGAGCTGAGTGTGGGGGAAAGGGGAAGTTGCTCGTCAATGGGTACAAACTTCCAATTATAAGATGAATAAGTTGTGGGGATAATGTACATGATGACTATAGTTAATAATACTGTGTTGTATACTTGAAATCTGCTAAGAGAATAGATCGGACACATTCTCACCATACGCACACAAAGGTGAAGTATGTGAGGTGATGGATGCATTAATTAGCTTGATTGTGGTAATCATTTCACAATGTATACGTATTTCAAATCATGTTGTACACTTTAAATATGGACAATTTTATTAATTATATTTCAATAAAGCTGGAGAAAATAAATTAAAATTTTTAATTAAAAATTGATGTTCTTTGTTCACAAGAGAATTAAACTAGAAATCAATAAAAGAAAGAGATATGAAAATTCTCCAAAGATAAATAATTTAGAAGACTCACTTCTAAACAACCCATGAACCTAAAGAACAGTCACAAGCGAAATAGTAGAAAATATTTTGAATGTTAAATAATAAAAACTTTGATCTAAAAGATAAAGTAAACCAATAAACTGTTAAACTTTGGGTCATCAAATTTAAAGAGTAAAAAGGCAGGATATAAAATGGGAGAAGAATTTTGAACAAGAATTTCAAAAGAGAGTTTGAGGCAAATCCCCAAAAACATAAAATTTTTCTCAACTACAGTAGTCATCAGATAAACCAAATTCAAGAAATACTATATACCCAGCAATAGAGATAAACCTAAAAACAAATAAATGAAAAGAATGAAATGTCAAGAAGAAACAAGGCCATAGAGCTGCTAGAACACTCATATACCACTCGTGGAAGTATAAATTTTATACAACCACTTAGGGAAATTGATTGGTAGTATCTACCAAAGTTCATAAAGGAATATCTTATATCCCAGCTATTTCATTACTGTACACATAAGCAGAAAAGACATGTGCAAGAAGGATCACCATAGCACTGTGATAAGAGCCCAAACTTGAAGTGACCTTCTCAATTTTAATTAATAGGATGCTTTTGACATTTGGAGGGGATTGCCCTTATTATTGTCATATAATTAGCATCCTCCATTCCACCAAAAAATTGCAGTACTGTCCCCTAGTCATTTTGACAACTGAAGTGTTCCCACATGTTTTCAAAGGCCTCTAGCACAGAAGTACAAACCCTTATAAACTACATTATCTGAATGCCAAGGAAGGGATAATACTGCAAAATAGTAGATACCAAAATATGGCATTCATGTGGACAACTAAATAGTTTCGGCGATTGATATCCCTTTCAATGTGTAGAAATAGGGCCTTTCTTTAAGGGATTGTGAGGAGTTTCAGAAAGAAAGGCTTAACAAGGGAGTTTATGGAAATTACTGTAGAAAGTGAAAATTTTAAACCTTTTCCTCATTGGTTGTAATCTCATTATATAGTTGCACATCCATTAAGTGAAAAGTTTTTACTTAGACTTTCAGTGCCAATGAAATAACCCTGACAAGACTGAAGCAACCTGTCTCCTACCTTCTTACTGGCCCTAATAGAGGGAGGCATTATCCCAATGAACTGGCCATGCTTGGAGTGGATGGAGCTAAAAGACTGTACAAGAGGGCAGAAGAAGTAAGATCCAAAATGCTCTATGTGCACATTATACAGGAGAAACCAAAAGATGGAATCATCTCCTAAACACGATAAGTCTCAAAATAAGGAAGTCTCATGCAGGTAGGTCATCAGCAAGAAGATATTTGTTGGGTCCATTAAGAAAAGGGCAATAAATAGCAAGCCTCTTCCCTACCTAGGTTTAATAACAAAGAGTAAAGGTAGAGGTTAATATCATCTTTGTTAATAATGAAGACAAATGAGGAGGGGGTAGCTTAGTTTAACACAAAATGGGCCTCCCAACTAAATCCCCAAATGAGGCAAAATTACCCAAAAGTCATTGTCATCCTGGACCTGGGAAGTCCTCCATGAGAGGGAACAGAGAAGTACTATACTCTCTGTGGGATGGTAGCTTCCAAGACAGATGGTAGGAGCTGAGCTAAGCATGTCCAGTTATTTTTCTCAAATTAATCAAGAGGGTAATATACTACACGTCCCCAGGGAGGAGTGAGTAAAGATGGAGAAAGGCCTGGGCTCCATTTCAAGGAAGAAAATCTCAAGCATGGGGAGGAAGGGTTCTATCTTATTGTAGGTTACTTTTGCCCCATGACATACTAGGCTTCAACAAAGCCCATGATTGAAACTTTGTTGTGTTTCCCCTGGCCCAAGTGATTAGCAGTTTATCTGAGTAGTACTGAATCTACTTTTCATGAGTCCATTCTCCAAACATCTGCAAATGGTCCTTTGGGTATCTTCCTGAGACCATCAATATTCAATTTAGATTTTGCCTTCCAAAGGTTCTGAAATGAATCAAAACAGTATATTCATTGAACTAACTCCAAGATTACTCTAGACTGTCAGCTAAAAATTTGCCCCTTATTCTATTTTTGTACCAAATTAAGTCCAGCCACATTATCTGACATTCTGTATCAATTAGATTGAACTCAATGAACTTAAACAACATCAATATACTTCAGTAATAAGTATGAATATATTTCAAGAGTAAAAACATGCCAAAAATATAGAAATGCTTTTAGATTTGACAAATTCTCTATCACTTATTAGGTAGACATTTGAATTCAAAGAATAAGCTTCCAGGGGCTGGCCCCGTGGCCGAGTGGTTAACTTTGCGCGCTCCACTGCAGGCAGCCCAGTGTTTCCTTGGTTCGAATTCTGGGCGCGGACATGGCGCTGTTCATCAGACCACGCTGAGGCAGCGTCCCACATGCCACAACTAGAAGGACCCACAACGAAGAATATACAACTATGTACCGGGGGGCTTTGGGGAGAAAAAGGAAAAAATAAAATCTATAAAAAAATAAAAAGAGAATAAGCTTCCATACAATGATGTTAAAAATCAATGAATTAAAGTTCAAAATGGAATCCTCTTCCCCTGTGATTAATGATTAAAGTTCTGAAGTCTTCATTTAAATCCTAAAACCATTCTCCAATTCTCTTAATCTGTTAATTCTTTGTTGAAGAGGTTCTTGATGTCTGGTAAGAGCTAGAAATTCCCTGTCTGGAATTGTGTGATTCCTGCAGAGTCCCAGAAGTTATCATCAGTTTATTTCCAAGTGCCGTAAGCACTACATTTATTCATTAAACAAATATTTATTGAGCGTCTCTTGTGTGACAGGCACTTTTTAAAATTCTTAGGATACGTTAGTAAATAAAATATATCAAATATCTGTGCTGTCATGAATCTTAAATTCTAGAGAATATGAAAAATAAACAATTAATGATACATTAAGAAACTTAAGTTATATAAAGTTTTTGAATGTGCTATTGGGAAAAATATATACAGGGTAAAGAGAATAGTAAGCTTGGAGCTAGGGGCTACAGATCATAATCTGAAGTAGAGTGGTCAGAGTAATCCTCATGGAAAAGGTACCATTTAAGTGTGGCTTGAGGTAGGTGACTCAGGAGGGCAAATCATGTGGACGTCTGGGAAAAGACCAAGGGAGGCAGAGGGAAGCCAGAGCACAGGCCCTCAGTCCCTCTAAGTCACATGTCTCAGGGTATTTCAGCATCTGGGTAGAGTTGGGGTTCTTTCAGTCCCTGTCCCTGGGGTGTCTCACTGGAATGGCTATGATTCCATCAAAGCTTCCAGAAGTTACCAGCATTCAATGCCAAACACATCTAATAAATGTAGTTTACCTTTACCTTCCTGAATTGTATAATTCTCGCTAGAAGGTATTTTCACTTCAGCTTAACATCTAATCCAGACACAGATTTTATTTGTCAGTGATACCTTTGCTCTGCCTTCTAGAGCTTGGGAGTGTTCCCCCAGGGTGCAGGTGATGTCATCATCTCTACCTACAATGGCTATATTCTAATTTTTAGGCCTTCCTCTCTTAAGCACGTCTAAGGTTTTTAACTTCTAGGTATGTTTATAACAATCTTTGATGAGTAGTTCTCCAATTCTTATTATGGACCCTCAAACCATAGCTTTCAGAGGTGTCTCTCAATGGTTTCCTGAATTCTGATTCCCTTTTGAGGAGTCATTTCCATCTATATACTCTGGAATGTTTTGGTTTTCCCTGTTAAATATTTTTGGGCATCAGTCACTATTTCTTAATTGCATTTAAAATATTTATTTATTTTAATGTCCTTTTTAAAGCAGTTAGATACCAATGTTTATCAGTTTAACCTGACCTTCAAGATAAGATTTTTCCTCTCAGACATTCCTAAGCAGTCCTCTAAGATCTCACCCTGTTCCTTAAGAATGTCTTTTCTCCTCCAATTCAATCACCTGGACTTGTTTTATTTTGTTTTTATTCCTGTACTGTTTCTATCCTGATCATCAGACTGAAGCACTCTTCTCAAATCAATCCAATTTCTTTTCAATTTCTAAGCAAATCTGACTCCAAGATTCAAAGTACTCCAGATCCAGAACATTAGTGCTGCTTTATTAGTTTGCAATATCTTTAAGTTGTTTCTCTACTTCGAGTCATAAAAGTAGCATATTATTTTAATATGCAGGCTATCACTAATATTTATTTTATAATCTACCATTTTTTATGGGTGAAACCACAAGTTATCATAGAAAAGCAAGCTCTGCTCAGAGCTAATGTAATTAAAAAATCCAGAGCCAATTTCGTCCCAAGAAATGAGAGTGATACTTAAGAGCCTGTCGATTAGCCATATGAACCCAAAGTTATCTAACCCCTTCAGAATTCCCTCCTTTAGCCTGAATGTAGAGCTGAATTTGAGCCAACCTATCTAAAGCTGACCAAATCAGCTTGGCACTAAGAATTAAGAATTAGAGCCTTATTAATACTCTGCAGTAACGTTAAGCCTTGCTTGAACACTTGCCTTAGTTTTACCTAAGCCCTCTTTGCCAGCCACATATCAGCCAAGGCTGCAACCAACACTCATAGTCCAAGTGTAGTTCAATCTCAAGATGTAGCTTGTAGTCCTTGCTTAACGCCCTTTGCATGCACTTGCCATTCAGCTCAGATCATTTTCAAAGCCTAGCCTCACTTCCACTCAGGTCATTAACTTTTCTCATGGTTAAAAAGCAATCCCCAGACATTTGGGTTCCTGTCCAGTATGTAAGGAGCTTGGAATTGGAATTCACTACTTCATCCTAACAACAAGTAAAAATCTGAACAAACAGAAAAAATCAACAGCTCTTCTTAGATCTATCAGAGAAGTGAGGTCAAAGAGCAAGCCATTATCCCCAAAATTGGAGAGACAGACAGGTGAATAAAGAGAATCACAACTTACCGGAGAGGAGACCCAAGAGCAGAAGACTCCACAGGAACCAGTATTGGAATAGAAAAACCTGAACTATAATTAATGAATTGCTGGAGGCTCAGTGTGGACAAGTCTGAGAGTTAAAAACTCCAGAGGAGCAATTCATAAAGGGACCTCCAGATTTTTGAGACTTTTACCTCTTGGAGCTCTACCAGGTTCTCGCAGTGAGTATTGGGAAAAAATCCCTTCGTTCTTCCCATAAAGGGAGGGGAAATATAATACTTTTAAATATACCAGAGCATTCTGTTCTTCTTAATAAAGCCTACTCTTAAGAGAAACTTTTTTTTATCAGAGCCTAACCTATTGGGGTATTATCAGGCCCTAACTGACCTGGGGGAAAGGAAACACCTCACTCCAGCCCTCTCTAGCCATCCTGTTCCATCTAAGTCGGGGGCAGGTGTGGGGGATAGGGGACTAGAAGCATTTCTGAAGTTCACAGCTCAGAGGCACATGCTCACTAAAAGACTGAGCCTAATCATAGGAATAGAGAATGCTTCCTCTTCCCCCACACTTTACCACCACATTGGTAAAGTCCTATTTGCCAGAGTTCCTTTTATTTACTATGTCATGCCTGGATGTCAATAAAAAACTACAGGGCATATTAAACAGCAAAAAAACAGAGTTTGAAGAAACAGAGAAAGCATCAGAACCAGACTCAGATAGGGTAGGGATGTTGGAATAATCAGACCAGGAATTTAAAACAACTATGATCAATATGTTAAGGACTCTAATGGAAAAAGTAAATAACATGCAAGAACAGATGGATAATGTGAACAGAGAAATGGAAATTCTAAGAAAAAAATCACAAAGAATGTTAGAGAACAAAAACACTGTATCAGAAATGAAGAATGCCTTTGATGAGCTCTTTAGTTGACCGGACATTGCTGAGGAAAGAACCTCTGAGCTTGAGGACACATCAATGGGAACTTTCAAAACTAAAAAACCAAAAGAAACAAAGACCAAAAAAAATGGAACAAAATATCCAAGAACTGTGGGACTACTACCAAAGGTGAAAACTACAAAAGGTGAAGCACATGTTTAATGGGAGTACTAGAAGGAAAAGAAAAAGAGAAAGAAACAGAAACAGAAGAAATATTTGAAGCAACAATGACTGAGAATTTCCCCAAACTAATGTCAGAAGTTAAACCATTGATTCAGGAAGATCAAAGAACATCAAGCAGGATAAATTCTAACAGAACCACCTCTAAATTCTACCCTTAACTTTCACCAAGGCCTCCAAGCAAATACATCCCATAGTTTATAAAAAGGAGCCATCAACTGTAGATCAATGACCCTCAATTGAGAGCAATTTTGGCCCCCAGGAGACACTTGTCAATATCTGGAGACATTTTTGGTTGTCCTAGCTGGAGGGAAAGTCCTAGTGGTATCTAGTAGGTAGAGGCCAGAGATGTTACAATGCACAAGAAACTCCCCACAGCAATGCATTGTCCAGCCCTGAAAGTCAATAGTGCCAAAGTTGAGGAACAGATTTGGTTTCATGAAAATTCCTCCACTTAGTAGATTTAAAACCCTGAGAGGTTTACTTAAACTCTTTGAGTTTCATCTGTAAAATGAGGGAGAAACACAATTTCACATCACTCTTTTACAGATTAAGTTACATAATGTATAATCAGTCCTTGGCATATAGTAGATAAATGTTCAAAGAAGTTAGTCACGATGAGAATGATGACAGTTGAGCTAGATGTCTAACATTTTCTCCTAGGGAGCTAGTCTGCATCATTTTCCACCATGTTCTCTGCTTTGGAAAGCTGAAATCTGTAGGGACTACAGCAACAGTCTCCCTTGATTTCTCGTGTCCTGTTGACTTTGGCCAATGGGGAGTACCAGCGTAGACTGGGAGAAGAAGGAATAGTGAGGACTGGCTATTAATTCCCTTGGCTCTCTCACTAGAGGTTCTAGGGGTCATAACAGCCCTTCTATTAGTAGGCTCAAGGTTTGCATTATCCCTTGTGGTTTCTCTACACCTAACTACAGTTTGCTCTACACCTTTTGAAACGAGCTCCTTTCCTAAAGTCTCCTCAAAATACTCAGTTCGAGTGTCACTTTTATTTCTTGCCAGAACTTTGACTAGCACTATTATTAATTAGGACAATGATGATCGTTATTTTTGATGTCACAATTATTTCTATAGGGGCAAAAATCATGTCTTCTATTGCTATTTTCCTCAAAGTCCATAGTGCTATTAAAATATAATGCAGATACAAACAAAAACAGTGCAGTCTTGTATTTTAATTTGAATACTACTAATATTAATTCAGCTAGGTCATTTCATTAAAAATTCTACACATTACTAAATGGTAATGAGTACATCAAGCCAGAAACATTAATGGTAAGCAAACACAGGTATGTCATTATTTTAATATTGGGGTTTGTAATGTTCCCTTAGAATAGTAGCTTATAAGCAAATGTCTCCTATTTCACTCTCCTCTAGAATTTGGAAATCTTGAAAAAAAATTCCATTAAGCGCAACAAATCCTTAACATAAAATTTAAATAGTTGATAAGCTTCTCATATTGCAATTGTTAGCTTAGGGTTCTCAAGAGATTTGGCTCTGAAATTAGATACAATCACTTTTCTGCAAAGAAAATTACACCAATTTAATGAAACTGTCACAGACTAAACCAAGCAATATACACATCAAATAGATCAGTTCTCAAAGATTGGTCTTCAAACTTCATGACTTTTTATTCCAATAGAATAGCAAAAGTTGCTCAAATTCTAGCAACTTCTAGTTCAAATTCTAGTTTAGCGAGCAATTTCTTCTCAATAGTGAAAGGTCCTTTAGTATCTAAGGCATTAGGCCTGTAAGTTTGATGTGATCATATAATTTATTATCCTAACTGGAACACTTTTGAGAGGATAAGGAGGGGTTATTAATAATTACATGAGACAATAGGTACAAACTGGGACTCTGTGGAGAAAATCGTGGTGTTTGGTCACATTATTGAGTTCCCTCTGAACTGAATAAAGGAGTTTTTTCTTAGATTTATAGGTCCTTTCTTCCTGTCCTGTTCTATTAGCAATCCCCGGAATGTCTCACCTTAGGGTACTGTCCACAACTTTTCAATGGACTTTCTTTTCCCTTTTCTTTTGCTAATTTAAGTGAGAATTAGCCCCTGGGTTTGCTTGACAATAATCTGGGCATTTCTATTTTTCTTCTCAGTAGGCATTAACTAAAGAAATATAACAAAATCTGCTGAGGTACCTACATCTATCAGTATTTTTTCTTTGTGATTATAAATTTGATTTTTTTCCAAAAAGTCTATATTGCAAATAAAGCATCCTGCAGACAGGGTTGAATGTTGGTAAAACTTCCATTGAAGATATTTCTTACTATTTAGTTTAAATCTGTTAGAAATGTCAAAATCAAGACCATGATATAGGAAGTATTCTTTTAAATAAGTAAATGTAGGCTGATTATAAAGTTTTTTAATTTTAAACTTATGTATGAAGGAAATGTAGATGACAAGAATGTCATATACAGAATTTTTCTGCCTGCAGTGGTATGAACTGATTGAGACAACAACCTTCAGTATGAAAGTCTGTAATGCAAATAAATTCAGAATCATAGCATTGAAAACTCTCTTGGTGTTGCTGACATGAAGTGAATTAAATATAATAACCTTGTAAATGCTCATATTTCAATCAAGATATGAACATTTTTCATGTCATTCCATGGTTCTATTTTGAAGCAATAAATCATTATCTATGTACTTCTTTGCCATGATTAAAGTTTAAATGGATGAGCTAAATTCCACAGAGCTTTGTGAAACTTTGAAAACTGAATGTTGAATAACAGCTCTGAGCAGTTTGTAAATAAAAACATTCAAATGCAAAGCTCTTTCATTGTAGCTTACAGCAGGATTTTGATATATAATGAACAGTACAATCTATATAAGTAACTGGCATCGATGCTGATAAGTTTATCAAACATATTCTATTAAGCCTTCATGAATTTAAAGACAAGTGCTTTTTTTAGCTAATATAGAAAAACTTTTGACATTCTGCAAAGTAAAATGGTGTTCAAGAACTTTCTAAGCAGGACCACAACTCATGATGCAAACTCCAGCATTCACTGTACTCAAAGAAACATACCTGACACATGTCACTCATCCAAAACATTCTTACCCTTGCAACTACGGTACATAAATGCATGAAAGTCAAGGTAACAAGATGATGGAAGGTTGCCCTGAGAGCACATTTCTTGTTGGAGCTGCATCCCAAGCTGATCTATAATAGATAGGTAAGCCTTTTTATAATAGACAGATAAGCCTAAATCTTCCAAGCATTAGTTGCTACTCTAGTAGGAGTACAAGAAGTTCTGCTTTGAATAATTAAGTAGTATCAGCAGCACAGCACGAAATCCAGGTATTTTTAAGATTTTCTATTACTAATTCATTCATACTTCCACTTATTGATATATTTATTCAGCAGACATTCATTGTACTCCTCAGATGCAGAAGATATACACTAAACACTATAGAAACTAAAATAAACCAAACTGTGGTAGACACAATAATGGCCCCCAAAGGTGTCTATTTTCTAATCCCTGAAATCCGTGACTGTTTTACACAGTAAAGGGACTTTGCATATGTGATTAAATTAAGGATTTTGAGATAAGATTATGCTGGATTATCCAGTTGGTCCCGATGTATCACACAAGTCCTTATGAATGGAAGAAGGAGGTTAGAGTCAGAAAGAGAAATTCGAAAATATTACTCTGTTGGCTCTGAAAATAAAGAAAGGGGCCGTGAGCTAAGGAATGTAGGTTGTCTCTAGAAGCTGGAAAAGACAGATTCTCCTCTGGAACCTCCAGAAGGAATGCAGCCCTGCCAACATCCTGACTTTAGACTGGTAAGACCCGTTTTGAATTTCTGACTTTCAGAACTGTTATATTAATTTAACAATAATTTATATTATTTAACAAACAATAAATTTATGTTGTTTTTAAGCCAAAGAGTTTGTGGTAATTTGTTGTAGGAGCAATAGAAAATTACTACACTGCCTTAATGGAAATTTGTGGACTAACAGAACTACAGACTAGATAAACAAATGAACAAACCAAAGTAAAAGCATGAGATATGATAATGAAATACTAACAATTGGTAACATTTATTGAGCACTTACAGTATGACAGGTATATTAATCTAATTCTCACGACAAACAAGAGTTTTAAGGTAAAAATATTTTCCACCCTTTCTGAGGAGTGAATATTTTAAAAAATTTATTTTACTTAAAGTGAAATTAATAATTGGGAGAGTCAGAGCTTGAATCCATGCTGTGTGATTTCAGATCATGAAGTCTAAACCACCGTGTCATAACACTTCACCAAACCCAGACTTAGGAGAGTTCAGAAAGTGGAACAATGAATAGGACCTAACCAACCAATGGATTTGTGCATTTATTAGTGGGATGAGGAGATTATTCCTGAGACCAGGCACAGTAAACACAACTTATATATCCTGTATAAACAACTTAATTAGACATATAGGTCTTATGTAGCTTATAATCATAGTCACCTATAAATGTCACACTTTATTTAATAGAAGGGTTCCTATTATATGGGATTTCATCTTTTTTTAATTCTTTGGTAGCTTTGAGTAAATTTCTCCCCAGAGTAATCAGAGAGCCAGTAAGACATGGTGAGAACACACACACACAACCACAATTGCCTGATACCAATTTATTTATCTTTGTATATTCCCATGAAGTGTCATGAAGCCAGGTATATACTGAACAGTCCCAAATTTTATTGAATAAACAAATTAATTAGCAAAGATAATCAACATATTTTATGGTTTGAAGTGTCTTAAATAGAAATCTAGTATAAAACTGCAGTGAAGAATGAATTCCTTCTCACTTGAGTGATTCGGGTCATGTATTGGATGATGTATTTTAAATGTCAGAATGAGAGATGTGTACGTTTCTATTAGAGTAATTTTACCAGTGAAGATTTTAAACGGGAAAATTACAACATCATAGTTTAAACTAGGAAAATGAGAAAAGTAAATAGAAATGCTGTTCTGAAATTTTGTTTGAGAGATAAAAGGAGACCGCAACAAAAGGAAGGAAGAGAGATGACTAATGAAGTATTTTTAAACAGAATTAAAAATTTTTGTTGAGTGACTAAACGTTGAGACTACTGGGAACAGAAGAGAATAGAACACTAATATTTTGAAACTAGGTTACTAGGAGCTTCATGGAGCCATTAGTAGGCATGCCCAGGTTAATTCCACTGAGGACTTCTTGAATTTGGGACTTCCCTTGGAATATCATCCTGCAGTGTGTTTTCTGGGAAGCCAAATTTCTGGTGATAATTAGTAGGTTTTTATGAGGAAAAAAGGGGGAGAGGGACTCTGTGCTGACACAATTGTTGGAATATCTGATCTGATTAAAGTGATTTCTTTTGCAGGACTTCTCTGCACCTTTAACATTGTCATATACACCATGGTTATCTAAGAGGAGAGTGAACGCTTGGCTGAAGAAGATTTTCCCAGCATATTTTCTGTAATATATGGTCAAGAGAACATACTTTAGAAAACAGGTATAGACTTTTCCCATAGGTCCTTAAAATAGAAGAATTGTGATTAGGAGAAGAGAGTCACTGAAGATATTTAGGGTACAGAATGACTGTCCAATGTGGGGAGCTAAGAAAAAATGTGCATTAGAATAGAGAGTAATTCTTACCCTTTTTAGATAGAAATGGGAATAGGACACATTCAAGGGGACAGGTAAATTGAAATAGAGAATTAAGGGAATCAGAACGGTATAACATCACTGGAAGAGAAGGAAAAAATCATTTCAAAAAAGACTCAGTTACAAACTAAATTCTGTAGACATCTTGTGGGGAATGAATACTGAGAAAAAAAAGTTTGGGGATCAATTTTCCTAAGTCTGGTTATTTCAAAGGAAGCAGCTTCAGAGGAATGGTGCCATCAGAATTCAGATCGAAAGGAGCTAAAGAAATAAGAGATAAGTAATTTGAGTTGTAAATTTATTAAAGTTTTAAAGCTGTTGGCGAAATACTCAAGATAGAAACTTGAAGAGGTAACAGATTAGGAAATTAGGGGGAAAAAAGATTTTGGTAGTAAAGTAGGACCTGAGAATGTTTATTTGCACAAGGAAATCATTAATAAAAGACTAATGAGATTCAATTAGGTCTGAGAGAGACACACAGGAAAAAAGCAGAAAAAAGATTAAGATAAGCCTAAATAGTGAAGAAGCAGGTAAGAAAGGAGATAAAAAAGACATTTTTGTAGAGATGAAAATGAAAGCGCCTGAGGTGAGATTAACTCACTGGGAGAAGCCAAAGACAGGCAGGAGCAGGGGTCACTGCAGGGGACACAATTATTCTGGTGGAATGTCTATTGTAATGGAAAGATCATTGCCTTTCAAAAAAAGACAGATGTCTTGCAGCTTGCCTCAGTCTCTTTGTAAACTACACAGTGGGTAAGTATCTCTAACTTCTCTTAGCCTTAGTTTTCATATTCTTTTTGCGGAAAGTGGTTTGTAGAGGATAAAACTGTAATGGCAGATAAAAGTTACTAGAATATAGTCAAAAAAAGAAAAAAGGCCACATATTTTTCTATTGCTTCGTCAAAGAATATTTTACCCTTTAAGACATTCTGCTCTTTCTCCAATATACATGACTTCAGAAATTAAAAGTATGATTCCATGTATTTCCCTTGTCCATAGTTATTTGCAGTGTGGATTTGGGTTGGAGTATAAGTATGCTGAAGAGTGTCTGTATGCTTCTCCAAACCACTCTTTTTTCTACCCAGCTCTATGCCCCTGGAAGGCTGATCTTTGTGGGCTGAATCAGCAGGCTTCCTTGCTCTCTGTCTTTCTATTTGATTCTACCTATAGAGCTAACTGTCAGAAGACTGCAGTGAGGGAAAAGAAAATGGTCAGAGCCACAGATTGACTGCTTCCCTCTACCAAAGGCTCAACTCCTGCAGAATGACTCTCTCTCCTAGAGCTGCTCTCTTTGCATTCTGATAACTGCTACCTCACTTTTCTTCTTCAGGCCTTGGGGTGATAATAGCTCCAAGCTGTTGCTTGGAAGTGTGCTTCACAATTTCATTTGTTTCCCTTAATTCTGCCAACAATTTTGTAAATAATTGTGTTTTTCCTTAGTTGAATTATTTTCAATTACCCCATTGATGTGTGTCATCTGTTTTCTCCAAGGACCATGACTGAATCAATCAGGGAATATATGTGTGCGTACACAGTGGAACATGTCCACATTTAGACAGGGTCCCATTTATTAGCTATATTATAAGATTATATTCTTTATCAGTCAGTACTGATTCCTATTTCTCTAACACTGGAAGCGAGCTCTGGTCAGGCCAGTTACTTTGAGAAAGTGATGTAAGTGTCTTTAGCTCTGATGAGTGAGTTCATCTAGCCTCTCAGGTCATTTATTTATCTCCATAATATAGGTGATAAAACAGAGGTAGAGAAATAGGGATTTTAGTCCAAGTCTTATTGTCTGTGTCACTTTGAAAAAGTTATTTCTCATCTATAAACTGTGCATAATGATTTCACCTAGTTAATAGTTTTGATGAGTAGAGGAGTAGGATAATATACGAGAAGTGCTTTGAACCATGCCATGGGCATAGTACATAGTATAGAAATATTAGCTGCCTTTGTCTTTTCTTGTTCTTTTTGTCCTTATTATTAGTATTATTTTATTATTGTTATTGTTACTGTTATTATTACTCCAATGGGAACAGCCATCCCACAGGAGACATGAGTTGCCTAGGGGTCCTTACCACTACCAATGAAATGCACAGAAAACAGCTTAGACTGATTACCATCAGTATGCTAAGATTCTATCAAGGCTAATTGCATTATTATCCACATGCCTGTTTACCTCAGTCAATACCAGAAACTCAGGCCTTCCAATTCATGCCTCGTCATTTGGAAAATTATCCTTATATCACTCTTTATAACTCATAATCCAACTCAATTTCCTTTTCATTCTTGTCTAAAAAGCTCTGAATTTTACCCCTTGAAACTCAGTTTCTCATCAGCAAATGCCTTGGAAATCCTTCAAAGTTTTCATTCTACATCTCTTCTTCAACAGCTATGTTGAGGGCAATCTATTGATCTAACTACATTATCACAATCTATCTCTGCTCCATCTTGTCATATCTCTCTCTACTCAATCTAGAGTCCATAACTTATAGGAAAGTTCAACATAACTTGTATGAAAGTACACTGTATCAAGATACTACAGAAAATCATAACCAATAGGAGGTTTTATATTTAGAAATTGGATCACACGACCAATTGATTGTTGGAACTGGCAAGTCTGAAATCTGTAAGGCAGGCTGGCATGCTGGAAACTCAGACAGGATTTCTATGTTACACTCTTGAGGCAGAATTCCTTCTACTTTAGGAAACCTTAGATTTTGCTTTCAAGGCCTTCAATTGATTTGCTGAGACCCGCTCACATAATAGAGGGTAATCGTCTTTGTTTAAAACAACAAATTGTAAATGTTCATGATACCTACAAAATACCTTCACAACAATATCCAGACTGATATTCTACAAAAAAACTGAGCACCATAACCTAGCTGGGTTGACAGAATATTAACCATCATACACCCTTAAATTCTTTACTGCTATATTTTTTAATGACTTATCTGCAAAAAATCTAACTATTAGTTTATTCTATTTGCCAACTATATTTCCCCAGTAAAGTCATGCTCCCAATCACTAAGATAGATACTTTAGATCTTTCTTCTAATCTTAAACCTCTAACATATACTGTTAATCCCACCCCAACTCTTAGCTAATAAACTTCCAATAAATTTCATTAAAATAAATAAGCAATGATAGAGGAACTATCTCATTTTCTCATCACAAAGTCTACTAAGTTGCCAGTATTTGTATCTTTGTTGTCTTTCTTTTCTTCTAGTATGACGGATGAAAGAATATCATCTGCTCTAATTAGTCCACTTTCTCCACTTGTGTGCTATAGTCCATCAACTTGACTCCTCGCCGAATTTTGTTCTCACAACTGAACCAGTGCTCTCAAGAATTATCAATTTCTCTCTTTTCACTGGGAATTTCCAGCAAATGTTTTAGCATCTCTTGACTTAAGAACAAACAAAAAAAAAGCAAAAAAGCCCTTTGTGGAAGAGTAAAGATTTTAAACTAATATATTATACTGAGATATTTTATATCTTTAAATACTATTATACAGAAATAACATTTTGTAATCTTAGATATTCCTGGGAAAATTTTACTGAAACTTGGGACCTGAGTTAAAAAACAAGCTTAGTTAGTGAAAACTCTGGAGAGATGTACCTTCCTTGAGGTAAGTGTTGACATTTCAAGGAGTGTAAAACCCTGGGTTGTAAACTCATTGACACACAACTTGGTTGTCCCCCTAGAGACAATTATCTATATTTCAAAGGTTAAGAACCCAGGATTCTTCCCCTTTTGTTTCCAAGGAGAGTTTATTTACATTAGGAAGAAACATTTTCTCTCCATCTCTCAGGGAGAGAAAAAGGGTGTTTATAAGCTCCCAGACTCATATTTTTGGAATTCCTCACCTACAGTGAAATGTAAGATGAACTCTGACTTTCATCAAGTCACCCCAAAAGAGGAAAGTTGAAAAACTGTCTATCATTGTTGAACAGTATAATACGTATTAAATCAACATATAAGGAAAAGTTATTTTATTATTTTATACATGTCAATAATGAATCAGATTTAGTGCTTTTGCTCAAATTCACATTTTTATTCAATTGAATGTACAAATATTAACATACAGTTGATTATTTCAATTATACATTTTAAAATTAATTATCATAACTTAGGTGTCACTCATTAGGTGCCTTCAGAAATAAAAATCAGTCTAGTATTTTTAAAATTCAAGAAAAAATAAAGTATGACTAAAATATTGACAAATAGCTTTCTAAAAAGAAAGAAAGCTGGAATATGAATTATAAGTAAGTCCTCCACTGATGACATAATCTCAGATATAGCTGACAGTGATAGCAAATTTTATCATGATAATAAGGAAACATAGACTATAGAGCTGGTAAAACAAAAGAAAAAGGAAAATTATAACAATAATGCAGCAAATAGACTTGCTCATGTCAGTTTCACGCAGATATTTTTTAAATATATGTAAATTACAGAAATATAGAAATATCTAGATAGGTTAATAGAAGCTATTTAATATTGTGCCTTGTAACTTGTTAGCTCATTGGCGAACATGATGAAATATACTATTTTGAAAGAAAAACTGATGCGGCTGGATCAATGTGAATGATTGATTTTCATGAACACCCTAGAAAACTGTGAGGGATTCCCATTTCTGGCCACAGTTCTTGCCACACTCCAGGTGGACACATTCTTCCACCTAGGGTATCATTAAATAATCCTAACTATTGCCCACAAATGCAGACAGTCTTTGAATGAAATGCTATCTGATTCTCATTCTTGAAAAATGAGGAAATGATTTTTTGAGGATTAGAAGGTGTTACATTTTTTAGTATAATTTTTGTATGTTTGTTTCCTTGATCGATCTTTCAATTCATAGCTACATTTGGGATCTGAATTGTTTTGTGTGTGTGTGTGTGTGTGTGAGAGAGAGAGAGAGAGAGAGAGAGAGATAGAGAGAGAAAGAGAGAGGGAGAGAGGAAGATTGGCCCTGAACTGACATCTATTGCCAATCTTCCTCGTTTTGCTTCGGGAAGATGGTCTTTAAGCTAAGACCTGTGACAATCTTCGTCTATTGTATGTGGAATGCTGCCGCAGCGTGGCTTGACAGGCTGTGCTAGGTCTGCCCCAGGATCTGAGCCTGCGAACCCCAGGCTGCCGAATCGGAGTGCACAAATTTAACCACTAGGCCAATGGGCGGGCCCCTGGGACTTGAATTTTGATTTAGTGTATGAAAATAAAATACTTACATATTTCCATCACGATTCTTTATACTAGTTACCATCATTTATAAACTCCTCTTTGATGGCAAATGAAATGAGATAGGTTGATTGATATTTCCAATAAAAGATGGTTGAGTGAGTAAACATATTTATTTCCTATTCTGTCTAAAATGCCACTGGAATGACATAAAACATACAAATAAAGAATAAAATTGTAACAATGCTAGCAATGGGACAAGATGCAGAAATTTGAAGAAGTGTCTGGAAGAAAAGAAGTAGATGGGGTCAGAGTGACAGAGATTGAGCAGAAGAAAGTGCAAACCAATACAAGTTAAAGAGAATCTTTCTAGGTGAGTTTAGCCCACCTTATAGTTACTCTACACTCCAATTCTTTCTTCTTTATTTTCTCAATTATGGAGATCACCAATCATTCAATACCCTCCTATAAGAATTCTCTGAAGTGTGAATCGCCTGTCGTCCTCTCTTTCCCCATTGCCCTACATTTAGTTCCTCTCGAAAGATCTCCAGTGGAAAAAAACCCACATGGTTATTGAGAGAGATCATGGCAGATACTGATGCAAACCATTGCAGCACTTCATGTAAAAGCATATAAAATCCATTACAGAGCACCAGGCATTTAATACAAAATCATGGCATGAAAGAGAAACAAGGGTACGGAGATCTGAGATCCTAGATCCTAGAGAAAACAAAGAATATATATATATATTCAATCACGAAGACTACTGAAGCTCTAGAGTGCTGGTTTATTTTTTTTCTATGCCTTACTCTGAAAATTGGCAAATACTTGAAGGGGGAGAAACTGTCCAAGAATGTAAGGCTAATGTTGGTAGAATGTATGTATATACACGAATATATTAATTTCACTGCTAATATATAACACATACAGATACAGCATAGTGAGAATTCAGAGTTAATTTCTGATCTTTCCTTACAAAAGTATTGATGAAAGTCTTATCAAAGAGTAACTAAAATAGCTTCTCTATCCTATTTCTAGTTTTCTTATGTCAATATCATTTATACTTCTACTATTTATTGAGTGCTTAATAAATGCGTGTGCTAAACTATACGTGATTAAGAACTTATAATCATAATATTGGTTAGTTAACATATTTGTAATCTTCTAATGCATGCCAGACCCTACTAAATGTCAGGCATTGCTTAGGGTACTGTGTAGAGTTTGGTAAGCAGGACAGAGAGTGATTGCTCTCTGGAAGACATACATAGTAAAAAAGAAAAAAGATGTAAACAATTGAAATTTAGTTGGGTAAGACTTCTACAAAAATTAAAATAGAATTATAGAATAGAAAGCAATAGGGTATAACTGTAGGTAGAGTAGTGATCTACCTACTAAGTGGAAAGACTTATACAGTCAGCTCTCCCAGCATCCGTGGGTTCCGCATCTGCAGATTCAACTGACCACAGATTGAAAGGCCTAGGATGGTTGCATCTGTACTAAACATGTACAGACTTTTTTTCTTGTCATTATTCCCTAAACAATACAGTCTAACAACTATTTACATAGCAGTGCATTGTATTAGTTATTATAAGTAATCTAGAGATGATTTAAAGTATACAGGAGGATGTATGTAGGTTATATGCAAATACCACACCATTTTAAATAAAGGACTTGAGCATCCCAGATTTTGGTATGTGGGTGTGGGTGGGGCCTGGAATCCGCCCAAGCAAATACCAAAGGATGACTGTGCTATGTTATGATGCTTGAGTTGAACCCGGGCTGATGTGAAGGAGAGAGCCACATGAGAGTTTGGGAGAAATGTCGGGGAGGCAAAGAAAATTTCCAGGTAAAGAAAATGGCAAGTTCCAAAGCTCAGAGATAGGAAAGAGTTTGGATTATCCAAGCAACAAAAAGAAGACGATTTATATAAACTCTCTCAGACGTAGCTTCTTCTATTATTCAATGAGAATAATAAATTACTTGTGACTTAAAGCTGTTGTGAGGATTAAAGGTGAGAATGAATGTAGAATATTTAGTAGACAGTGGTCTGAAATATATTAGAAGATAAATTATACTAACTAATTATTATGATGATTATAAATTCTTAATCATCTACAGTTTGTCCCATGACAAAGTAACATATTATTTTTCCAGGCTCGTCTAACAACATGTACCAAAATCAGGTATTTTGAGAATTAGGATGATGATGTGGAAGATGTTTGTGGCATTAAGTTTTAGACCAAAGTGAATATCTAAAAATAAAGATGGTGAGGAATATGCAATATGGCATATTATAAATAAAGATAAATTTGAGTAAGATGCTTGGATTCAAACTGAGCCACTTCTACTAATTATCTACTTGCTCTTGGAACACTTGCTAATTATCTCTGGGCTTCAGTTTCATCTTCTGTAAAACAGAAATAATGATATACCCCTTAAAAAGTTGATGTAAGGTCTCACATTAAACGATTTTAGTTTCAACATATCAATTTATATTTTCTGTTGATGTTTTAAATTATTTCACTTACTCATTTTATTGGTTTTTAGATTACCACAATTAGAATATAAGTTCTATTAGAAAATAAATTTCTTCCATTGTGTTTCCATCTGTCCCTGGGTACCTAAAATCATGCCTGGTATGTAGAAATCATTCTATTCTATTTGCTAAATGACAATGAAGGAATGAATGCTATTGGTTTGTTTAAATGATGTATCCATGAAACTGAAAATTTGTGTACTTTTCTTCACACTTTCAGCAAGTTTAAATGATTTTAATATAGGATCAATAATAAGATTCAGGCCTATAGGTCAGACTAATAGATATTCTATTGATGGTAGCACCACGCAAATCTTCAGGGTTGTACAAGTCAGGAAACATAGACAACAGCTGGAGACCTTGGATACTGAATTACTAGGCAAACGAGGACAATGAGAAGAGCTGGAGTGTAAAAACTTTCGTAGACGCATTAAAAAAAACATAGCCTCAATTAACGCCCTGAAGAGATACTAATAAAAACGCTTTTTCAAAAGAAATTCAAAATGAAATGAGTCATTTTGAGAAACATAATTATGAGTTTAAGGGGCAGCATGATAAATAGCAATTACAAATACCTATGAAAAGAAAGATCGTTATGTGAAGTCTTCTTGTAAAGACGACTAATTGCATCAGCTTTTTTTAGTCATGCTCATTCACATCAATAACACCACCATAATAAGCATCAACTTCAAACGTAAAGGGCATGAATCAAGAAAAATTGGTACTTTCCCCAGCATAGGTGAGATCAATTGTTTGCTCACAGATTTGAGTTTGAGAAAACTAGAGATTTTTCATGAAGAGCTTTTCCTTTGAACATCCTTCCAGACTTATAAAGAAGAACTAGTCAATTGAATTCTTTCAGGGATAAATTAAGCTCATTAAATTGATTAACCTTGATACTTCTCCTAAGGTATGTTCTCTACTGCTTATGTGTAACCAAAATATTTTGTGAAATATTTTCAACAAGCTGTCCTTCCTAGAGAACTTGTGTACCAACGACTGTTTAATTCTTATAGACCAACAATAAGGTTTTGAGTGGAACAAAAGCTTTTCTATCCAAGGTCAGATATAGTGATTTCTGAGTGAAAAGTCTCTGAATTTCTAGATTATAATCACCATCCCACTACCACTATCAGTATCATAACTACTTCCTAATTTACAAAATCTACAAATCCTCTTTGAAAATTGTTAAACATGAGTCCATATTATATAACATGAAAATTCTCTTCTTACTTCACTCCTTTCTTAATTCCCACTCTTCCGGGACGCTTTAAGGTATGTTCTTCCCGGCCGGTTTTTTTTTTTTTTTTGTAGTCATAGAGAATATAAGAGAATTTTACATTTTTGAAATACTAATAACACATTAATTGAGTACTTTCTAGGTGACCTGCATTGTCTAAATTGTTTACATGTCTTTTCTCACTTAATAAACTCCATGACACAAGAGCTATTAATATCCCTATTTTATAGGTAAGGAAATAGACACGTTAAGAAAGTTAAATAGACTCGTTTCTATATGTATGCATACATATTAATATTTGTGTCCTTGTGCAACATACCCATGCATATATGTGCATATGGTTATGTATATGCTTGTGGACATTTTTTCTGCAAAAAGAATGCTTGAAGATAACTTGTTGGGTTGACTATAAAATTATTTTATGTTTGATAGCTATTGAAAAATTGCTCTTTAACAAGACAAACAAATTTTACTCTCATCATCATCTAATAACATGGAGAAGTACTTTATCTCACGTCTTCAGCAATACTGGATTGTATCAATCCTTTGCTATATTTTCCAACATAATGGTTTTACATATATTTATTTTGTTTGCTATTTGCCGCTACTTTTGCATTAAGATATTAGGGTTATTAACACTTAGTTATATATGTTGTAAATATTTCTTGTCAGCCTATTTTGTGTCTGTCCTTGGTTTGATTTTGATCTGTTTGATCTGAAACTTCAGCCCACCAAAAAAGTGAATACACACCCATAAAATTTGTGCCAAGATACTTTGACTTCTTTCAGGACCTTAGAAATGGATATGACTCAGATCTGCACTGTGTTTTCTAGAAGACACAGAAGTTCTCTTTGTGTCCTACTGTCTAAGATGGACCTATAACGACTTCAATAATCAAGAAGAGAAACTTCGTATACCAGAGGATAAACCTCCTAGACATGATTGTGAAACTTCTGACATAATATCCTGTTAAATATAATATAAACATTAAATTTTAATAATATCAACCAGCGAAGTCATGAAATGAAATATTCACTTGAAAACTTTGATGCAAAGGACAAAAACCACACTTTTTGACCTGATTATTGTATTTTCCAAACCAAATGGAATGACAGTACCTGTTAAGTTACGTCAACAATATAAAATATGTATGCACAGTATTCAGGTACCAAGTAAACACCACCATAAATAAATCAAAAGGTTTAAAATTACCTGCATAATAAATAGAGTGTTTATAAATGTATAGTCATTTTACAGGTACAGAGAGGCCTCTGATGTTTGACCATCTGGCGATTTGGACAGGAGATGTCCTTGAGGCAGATGCACCTGTGAGATACTAAAACTTTCTTTGCAACCATTAGTCAAATAAGTGGATTTAGAAGCATAGCTATAAATAGGATAAAATATCTAGTCTTTTTGCTAGAAACTTTAAGTTAGTGCATTAGCAAAGTAAAAGTTAAATCTATTTACACGTTCTACTTGATTCAATGGTTTCTTCCAAACACCTTAGATGGAAAGAATAGCATTCCTAGTTGACTGCCTATAGTAGAAAGTGGTATTTGGATTATAAAGAATTGTACTAACATTGACTCTTAAACACACAAAGAAAGGAAAAATGGAGGAGGGAAATAAAATTTACTAACTTCATTTTTTAAAAAGGAAATTGACACCAACACAGAACTTCAATAATGACACAAAACAGTAATGTAAGCCGAAGTTTTCAAACACCAAGTCTATCGTTATTCCCACTACATCATAAAATTCCAAGTTAGAAACATGAAAATTGAAAAAACCAGTTTTTATAAAAACCAAAAGTTAAAAACCCAATGTATATAATATTTATATGAACTTATAATTAGTGTTAGATAATAAAGAATACAAAAATTAATTGCAATAGTTATATTTTAAATGAATCCAAATATATCATGGTATTTTGTAGGATAGCAAGAATAGAAGGAATACTAAGAATGAGATTCCAAGGAGAATCACAATTATTCATTTTATGCCTTTAAGGAAATTATATTGTAAATCTGATTTATATATTGCTCCATAGCAATTTATATTATTATGTTATATTCATTTTTGCATTTAGACTACGAAAAATGAACATAACATCTTCCACAATGCCCTTTAAGTTTTGACTGAAATCTTTTAAAATAAATCTAAGTATAATAAACTGGTACACCAAATTTTCTGACCAGAAATTCTAAACCTACAAAACATGTTACAACTCATATTAGTTCTTTTGCTAACAGACAAGAAAATATTTGAAGCCCTGGATATTTTGACTAAGTTTTCTTGTTTTGCTTCAGTTTTATTTCTCCTAAGACTGAATTTAAGAAATATTTCTTTTTTTATGCTATCCCCTTTACCTCCCTTTTCTCAATTCCCATTGCTCTTTTTTTCCTAACACAAACACACATCTGCTACAGGCAAATCTTGCCTAGGGATGTCTCTATTGATGGTGAATTCTCATGAGAATACCTCTTAAAAAGTTAATGCATCTATTGTGGATCGTATTTTGATATACTTTATATTAGATACAATTCAACATTTTCTGTAGTTATATTGTTTTTCTTCTTTCCTTGTCTCTCTTCAACACGAAGCTATATATATTCATTTTGAATTTTCCTGCTGACAGGCAACTGTTTGATTAGCCACATAAAAAACACAGCTTCAATATCATTTCTATTAAAATTCACATTGTTTAGTAGCTGACCAAGAGTAACATCAAATATCTATAGGGTGAATTAATATGGAGTTGAGGTCTCAATGTGCATCTCTTACTTTTCTCTTACTTTACAAATAACAAAGGGTTCCTCAGAGACAGCACGTGGAGACCTCAGTGACAGAAGGCTCTGGGAGCTCACGGTTGATTTTGTTATTTGATAGCTGACCCAGGAAAGTTCTGACTGATGTTTAGAAGGAGTGCTTGCTGAAAAACCACTCAGCTGGGGGGCTGGCCCCGTGGCCGAGTGGTTGAGTTCGCGTGCTCCGCTGCAGGCGGCCCAGTGTTTCGTTGGTTCGAATCCTGGGCGCGGACATGACACTGCTCGTCAGAGCACGCTGAGGCAGCGTCCCACATGCCACAACTAGAAGAACCCACAACGAAGAATATACCACTATGTACCAGGGGGCTTTGGGGAGAAAAAGGAAATAATAAAATCTTTAAAAAAAAAAAAAAGAAAAAAAAAAACCACTCAGCTGGGCAGAACATGTGCTGAGACTAAATGGCAGCAGAGAATCCAAACACCTGCTGTCTGGTGAACTGCAATAGGCAACTGTAAGCTGGAAAAAGAGATTTTAAAAGACTTAAAAAATAGACACCAAAACCACACATCTTCTAGAGATTCTTCACTGCTTTAGGTATTACACAGAGCTCAACCTGAGCGAAGATTGTATTCCAAAGAACTGTTTAGAGCACAGAACAAACAGATCTGTGGACAATAGAACATAGAAATTTTGGACATAATGGGCCATTTGAGTCCCATAATATAGCTGTATACAAAAGCACCAGCCTTTACAATAGTCAAAGTCTCTCTCCAGCTGTGAGCTGCATTATACCTTCCTCTCCCAAGGTGCATGAGAGTGAAAGCCAGGGCAGTGGGTGACAAGGGATTATCAGGGATCTAAGAGGATCTTAGAAAAGTGGGGACAAAGCTGTGCCCTGTCCTCTTCCCTTTTCTTAGTGAATAAGAACTGACATTCCAAATCCAATTCAGAGCTAGGCCATAAAGCATTCAGTTATTTCCAAGCCAAGTGAAAATGAAAATCTACTCTTACAAAGTAGATAAGGGTCTTACGGAGTAGTCCAAAAATACAGGGAAGAAACAGAAAAGAATATTGGATTTGAGATGATAGCCTTCTAAGATTTTCCACTGAAAATAGGAAGAGCAAGAACAGAGCCAAGATGACAAAAAACGGCTATCAGAAGGAGCTAGCAGATAGCAAGTCCTAGTAACACGGCTGAGGCACTTGTCAGGATTATTCTTTGAGCTGGTGTACATAGAAACTAACCATTCAAATGACTAGGAAAGAAGGAAGGGAAGAAGCCACTTACCCTACTCATGAAAGTATTTGGAAAAGTTGCTTCCTGATAGTTCTGCAAACATATATCTGTCTACTTTTGAGTGAAGGGTAAGTGACACTCTATCTGTATGCACATAGTTTTAAGAATAAAAATATGCGTTGCTTTTGTGGCAAATTCCATGCATCTTGACATGCTTTGGGGACAGGAATTGCCCTTCCTTCCAGTGCACAATCTGACATTGTGCCTTCTCAAAGATTACTTTGGGGATCAGGTCAAGTAGGCAGCTTGGTACGAGGTGAAGAGTAAAAGATGACTTTACTTGGAACATCATGAAGATGATTAGGTTACAACTGCCCACATTTGCTGGGTCTAGAAAGAATCTGTAAAGTTTCAAGCTGGAGAAAATGGAGGTTGCCCATGATGAATGTGGCTCACAGATAAATGCATGTACATAGATGGTAGAAAATCAGATGTTTTAAAGGTGCCAGCGTCAGCTCCAAAGACACTGTGGTCTTGACAATGGCGAACAGTGTTTTAAGGCCTCAAAGAGAGAGTCCAGGTTGTCCCCATGTGTCCCCAGGTTATCCGTCCCTTTTACCATCAGTGTCTTTGTCTCTAGGTGGATCCAAGAAGACACTTCCAAATGAATTTCATTGTACCCATCAGTAGCATCAACTTCTGTAGTCTTCATGTAGCATCTCTGATTTTGCATCTGAGTACATCGACTATAGTGATTTATACTGCTAGCTTTGTTGCCCCTGCCCTGACACAGTCTGACCACTGCATTGTCCTCAAGGATGTCATTGCAACTACACCTGCCTGATACTTTATGGGGAAGTTAATTTCCCTGCCCACCCTTGGCTGTGCACTGGGCCAAGCTCTCTCTGGGGGCCGCCTAGGTCAAAGGCTAGAACAAAGCCAGCCTTGTTTCCTTCTCTGCTTCTGCCTACACCATTCCTTTTACCATCACTGTGCTTGTCCACAGGACATTTTCTGTGCTAGATTTCAAATAGCCCTTCTTATGCAATAGGTTCTCATAGCCCTTGTCAAGATGCCAGTTGCCTGCCCCAAAGCCAGCTGCTAAAAGGAAGAATGATAATCTATCTATTGCTCCCCAAATCCCGGAGGCCATTCTGCAGCCAGAAGGCTCACTTATTTCTGACCTACCAGACCAAGGTGTTCCAGTCTCTCCTGATTCTTCTCATCTTTTGGCTCGGTTCTCACCAGGAAGCAATTCTGTGGCCACAATCCAAGTGTAATATGAATAAAACAAGATAGAAATTAAATGGTCAATATCAGTATAAGTTGTTAAAAATAAGCCTCAAGAGGACTAAAGAATCTCTGTATTTTCTTCTTTTTATCTCATTTGAAGCAATTCATCATCAAATAAATGAATCCTGCATTTTTCTACTGGAAGACATGAAGTAGCCATTTAATTGAGGGAGAAAGTGCTGATCAAAGAGGCACTCAATGACCAACAGTTGAATAAATTAATGAACTAATGAAATTAATAAATTAATGAATAAATTAATGGCTCTTTGGATTAGAAACTTATGGCATGTAATAACCTTAAATTTTCCAAACACTTTTCAAAACGTTCTTCCTAAACTCTTTTCACTTATCTTATACAATTCTTTGCATCTTCTTTAATAAATATGGTAGATTTAGAGGCTTAATATTCCTGTTCTAAGAAAAGATATTTTCTAAATTCATAAGGTATGTTTTTCTTATTTTACTTGTGTCCTTGTATGTAAGTATCCTTTCCTTTCATGTTGGATCTTAATTATAGGAAGAATCTGCCCTGAGATTTGTCACCTAGGAAAAAATAATCATTTCTAGAAGTAAAATAGACACTTATGGATGGTAAGGCAGGCTTTATGATCCTTCTTGATGAATGTGCATGAAAATGATCAATCAAGCCTATGATTCAGCTGTTACAATATAGATCATTGCTGCTATGAGATGACAGCTCAAATATGGTCTTCCTAATCTTGCTCTTATGCCAAGATGTCAGGCAGATTTTTGTGTAATAGTGAAAATATACTGAGCAGCACTTAGATTTAAGAAGCTTCACATTATTGTATCCATCTTAAAGTTGCTAAATGTTGACTCAACTTCATCCAATGAGAGAAGGTGGGTGAGGAAGTGCTTCTGCATCATGAAGTGGAGGATGGGCCTTCCTGCTTCCTAAAGTTATGCAAGATTCTGACGACCTGGTGCTTTATGAGATGCCTGGAAAAGAGATAAAAGGCTTTTGATCTGTGGCCCAAGAATGGTAGTCACTGGAATTTTATTCCCTAGCATATTTGGTCATTTGGGGCTGGCAGCTCCAGTTCCTCCATGCTAAACATTGTCAAAGAACATCTGCTATTAGTGTTCAACCTCCAGGGACCCACTGCCATCGCCTCAGAGGTCCTATCTCAGGATGCAGGTCACGGTGCTCACTTCACTTGCAGAATCTGCCATCATCGCCCACTTCCAAGTAAGCTATTTTTTAATCTTTGTGAGCAGGGAAAATCTACCTCTTCCAGGCTTATCACCAGACCCATTTAGTGTGGCAGTATATTCTTAAAACAAATGCCTGGGTTTAAGCGTTATTTTGTTGTATTAAAATATAGCCTTCACAACACAAAACATTCTTTTTAGACTGAGGAGACCAAATTTAGTTGAAAAACTTAAAACTTTTTGAATCAGAAGAGAGAAAAACCCTGAAAACCAATCTGACATATCTATCTACCTATCTGTCTATCTATGTATCATCTACCTAGTATAGATAGATATAGATAGACAGATATCAGTGGGACTATAATAGTAAGAAAAATACAAATTAATGTATTGATACATTATCCCATCACATTGGCAACCTCATTTCTCATTAATTTAACAAAATATTTATTAGGAAATTTTAAAACATGATGTATTCAGGTAGCTATCACTGGAAAAACGTAAGATAGGCAGTAACTCTCCTTCCCGTCACTGGAACCAACTCTGCATGTTTTCTAGTTTAGAGAGAGAGGATATAAACAAAATTTAAAATAAATTACGCAGAAAACAAACCATATAAAAAAATTAGCGACCTTAAGACAATTGCTGTTACTATGGATGTCATTTAACAAACATTCTTGCTGATCAACCTGGTAGCCCCAGGTAATGTAAATAGCTGTTAGGACATTTTCTTTTCAAAAATACTTACTGCTGGCTACATATGAAAAATGAGATATCTACGTATATCTACGTCCTTCTTTGTATAAGTATCATTTCCACAATTTTTACAATTTTAATGTGTACCATCCAAAATATGGTCTTGTGAAAAATAATTATGAATCACTGAAAAAAAATGAAGTAACTGTTCAACACAGCACATCAAAAGTCCTGTGCTAATCGGTCTAAATGAGTTTTAAATTAATGTGATGTAAACAAAATGCTAGGACCTGACTAAAGATCAAAAGCTAAGACTTTTGAGAGTATCTGAGATTAATACAGTTATTTCCTCATGAAAGATGTACCTTAGAGAAGAGTCAAATGAAGCATCTGTTTCCTGTTAATCTCTTGAAGAAAAAAAAAAGTGAAATGTTCTAAACTAAGCTGAACAGTCATCAAACAGCTGTTTTTATGGCAAAAAGTGAAAGGGATTATGGGCTGTTTTCCTTTAGGGGGCCTAAGGAAGAGATTCTTTTATCATTAGCATCGAGGAAATGTGATGACTACAATTACCTTGCAATTGCATGCTATTTTATTGAAGTTGTTTATGTGCTCAACAACTTAATGCATTGGCACCTGAAAATAGTGAAAACTTATGAAATTTGTGTGAGGCAAACACAGAAGATATCCTAGTCCTGTTAGACATTGACAAATCCTTCTGTAGCATTGCCCACAGTATGCTGATTATTTTCTGCAACATAGTCTTGGGAAAAGAAAGAAACTGGGTTATTGATCCACTTACATTACACACACACTCACATACACATAGACACACACAGAACAGCCTCTTTCAACTGACTGAGATACAAATATTTAAAATTTGCAATCAATATGTGTAAAATATAAATGAGAGTCAACTGTTCAATCCTATTGTTCATTACTATAAATTACAGACCACCTGAAAGCGAAAAAATGTAATATTCCATTAGGCAAAAGCACTTATGAATTTTATCATTCGCCAAGAATAATGTGATGTAAAATGTCCCAAAGTTCTAATTCCACTAGAACATAAATGTAGTCTGCCAAATTTGATGGAAAGTGAATTACATTTTAAAATTTATTTCTGGGGCCAGGTGGGTGGTGTTGTGATTGAGTTTGTTTGCTCTGCTTCGGCAGCCCAGGGTTTGCAGGTTCAGATCTCAGGCACAGACCTAGCACTGCTCATCAACCTACGCTGTGGTGGCATCCCACATAAAATAGAGGAAGATTGACACTGATGTTAGCTCAGCGACAATCTTCCTCAAGCAAAAGGAGGAAAATTGGCAACAGATGTTAGCTCAGGGCCAATCTTCTGTAAACACACACAAAAAATTAATTTCTTTTGCAAAAGACATAACATTTCTAGAACTATTTATTCAAAGTTTGGGCCAGAGAATAAAATGACTCTAAATTTTTTGGAGGATTCATCTAACTTCATGAGATGCATATTTCCTTACCCCATCACCTCAGGTAACTTGGGTATCATGAGTCTCAACTCACGATAGATCATAGAGAAAACAATTCATAATTTCTCTGTCATATATTTTAAAACATATGGAAACCATGGGAGCATTTTCACGAAGGCCAGAACCATGGTTAAACTATTCACGACTCTGTCCTGAGTACCTAGCATTATGCCTGGCTTATAGCATAGACTCTCATTGAATATTCACTCAAAGAATAAGTAAAATGTGCTCCCTGTTCCTTGAATAATTTTCAAATATTTCAGCATTTCTTTATAAGCATGTCAACTACTCACAAAAGTTTCTTACCTACTTGGCACATATGTGTATACATTTTTATCACCCTCGAGTAAATAGAATTAGATTAATCATGATCTTAGGAGTATGGTATATTTTTTTCATTGGCACACACATAGCTTTCATTTGTTCATTCATTCATTTATATTTCCCTCCTCTCCTACCTTCCTTCCTTTTTCTTTCTTCATAATAAAGCAATATATTCCATGAAACCATCACCCTTTCCAGAGGCTGAGACATTGAGTATAGTTTTCATCTATCCATGTGATGCTCCCCATCCCATGCTCCTGCATCTCTCCACCCAAATTAACCATGTCCTTCTATTTTTGTTATTTTCTTACTTTTCTCTTAAGATATTTTTATCTCAATTGTATGTATCGTGTAAGTGACTGCAGGTAAATAGACATATATTTAATTTTGAATCTTTTTAACTATTTAAGAAGGACATAATTAAGTGTGTAATTTGGAGTGACGTTTTCATTTATTGTTCTTTTGAGATTCATGCATTAGTAAACAGCCCTGCAGATCATTAATTTTACTATTGCTAAGTATCCCAAATTATTTATCCTCTGTCTTGTCATAGACATTTAGATTGTGTTCTCATTTTGTACTATGCCATTGTTTATAGCATCTTTATGAATGTTCTGGTACACAACTCCCAAAGTGCAGACGAAAAATTTATCTTGGTTATATACCTAGGTTGATAACCACTGAGTCACAGGATATGTGAATGTTCAACTTTATCATGCAATAACAAACCAATGAGTATAAAATCATTTCCATTCCTTGTCTTAATTTGCATTTCCCTCATTGTTTTGAAGAACAAAAGGCCTTAATTTTAAAATTATTGCATTGATTAATTTTAAATAGTAAGCCCTACTGTGTACTTCTTAATAAATACATTTTAATCTTTGAGATAGGGAAGGATTTCTTAAACGATACATAAGCATTTTAATTGGGAATGGTAGTGGAATTCTTCATAATTGTTTATTGCTCTTCTTGGCCCTTAACTCATATAAACTTTAGAACCAGCTTAACAAATTTCATAAACTATAAGTTGGGATTATGATTGGAATTATGTTGGATTTCTATATTAATTTAGAAAGACTAGACAAACATCAAATCCAGCTTTTCTATTCCTCCTTTTATTTTAGTTTTCTTTAATTCACTTAACAATGTTTTATGTTTTTTCCTATAAAGATATCATCTATCTTTTTTTATACTGGTTGTGATGTCTGGAATCTTATTGTCAATTGTTTCTTCTCAATTATCTTTTCTCCATATCTGTCATTGATGTAGTGAAGAGCAACTGATTTTTGCATGCTAATAGTATCCAATTATCTTTATAAGTTGTTCTAATATTTGTCTAATAATTTTATGTTAAATTGTCTAGTAATTTGGTTTATATGTAAATGTTTACATCAAAACATACATTATGTATAAAATAATAATATTTTTATTTTTCACAAATCTTAAATCTCTAGCTTCTTTTCTTATTATATTTTGCTGGCTAGGACCTGAAATAGATGTCACTGATTTTAAAGGAAAAAATAAATTTCTATTATTTCCAATTTAGGATCCTGTTTGTCTTAAATAATTTTAATAGATACTTTTTAACTAGTTTAGGAAGTGTCTTCTTTTCCTAATTTACTAAGAATTTTGACATTAATTTATATCAAATTTCTTTTTCTACTGAAATGTTTATATACTTTTTCTCTTCAACAACTGCTACGTCATACTCAGCTAAATTCAATATTTTAATTTATGTTACTTGTATGGCTCCTCTAAGAGCTAGCAATTTTCTTTTTTTCTCTCAATATTCAATCAAACACTTCTATTAAGGCAAATTTATGATTCTTTAGGACACAGATGTAATTTGAGTAAAATTGTCATGGTTTTTACTTATCCATAGTTATTATTTTTAAAAACTTCATCCCATGAAGTGTCATTACCATTTTGATGTTTTGTATATTTTTCCCATATTTGGGTAAATATCTCCAGCAAATATCTTCATGCTTTATGATTGATGATAAAATCTAACATATCCAGTACACAGATATCTATTTGTATACATGATGTAAAAAAAATGATTTACAGTTACGGAAACCCAATATGAATCCCCATTAAATCAATTAGTAGCTTTGTAACATTATGAAACTTATACACGTATTTTCATATTATCTTATTTATCTGTACTAATGTAAACTTCTTTTCTTTTTGAGCATTGGAGATTTGGTCTGTATAAGGGGACAAGAAATAGTAGGCATTACTTTTTATTGCCACTGCAATTACTATTATTGATATTGTCCTATAACAAATATCAAATAAGAATGAACAGACATAATACAAAATGAGATTTTATAAGAAAACTTGTTAGGATTCTATATTACAACAAATTCCAAACTTTCAAATGATCTGAGAGTGTCAAATATGGGTACTTAAAAGTAATACTTCCCGTTTCTAGAATTATAATTAAGCCTTGGAGTGACAAAATGAAATTCACATTCTGCTCTTTTCCTTAAAGGGAGCATTGACCATCAATCACGTATTCACACTATAAAAGCCAGTGTGTATGTGCAGATTTAGGCTCACCTTTGGGCTGATTCTGGATATATAATTGAGAACCTAATTCTCTATTTTGAGTACTAATAAATGATTGTTTCCATAGATACATGATGACTGATTAGAATAATGAGCTTTTGAAAATTTATTTGTCCCATGGCTTTTAAATAATGAACTCACTCATCATGCATTAGATGTATTTCCTATTTCTTTTTTAAAAAAATAATCTTATTATGCTTTTAATATTATTAGGAGGTAATGCATAGAGATAAGGTATTATGGGATTTATATTTCCAGTTATTATCATAAAAAATTAATTTGACAGACTGCTTGTCCACTCTTTGTAGTAGTATTTGTAAAGCCTGAATCTACAAATAACACATGTAATGGAGTTGGACTTTATATGCACTCATTATTTGTAAGTAAAATTATTAAAGATTTATTCTTTGAGACAATTCTTGTATATCCTCCCATGCTCTGGGTAGTATAGAATAAAATTCTCTCCATAATAAAGACTATGTTGTTAAAAGCTTTTATATTATACTTTTTGAACAAGTCAAAACAATTTTACTCTAAATTTTTAAAAAATATTTATCTCATTTCCTTCTATATAATATTTGAAATAGCAGTCAAAGACGTATGTAATAAACTAGTGAGGTATGATTAATAAATAACAAGCACATACCAGGGAAAATTCATAACTGGAAGTCCACTTTAATAGAATATAACAGGGAGTGGCAGCTTGGTGGCCCCTGCCGGGTGGCGTAGCACTTAAGTTCACATGTTCCACTTTGGCAGCCCGGGGTTCACCAGTTCAGATCCCAGTTGCGAACCTACACACCCCTTGTCAAGCCATGCTGTGGTAGGTGTCCCATAGATAAAGTAGAGGAAGATGGGCACAGATGTTAGCTCAGGGCCAGTCTTCCTCAGCAAAAAGAGGAGTATTGGCAACAGATGTTAGCTCAGGGCTAATCTTCCTCAAAAAAAAAAAAAAAGACATAAGGGTATTTATATAAACCGTGGTGTGTTTTTTATTAGAACAAACTTTCAGATTTAACGCTGATCTTTCTGGATGTTCAAATGAAAATACATAGTATATGATTGCTTCTGTACTTAGAGGGAAACGTATCACTTCATGGAATGAAATTACACTCATCTTTAGCTTTAGGGAACAACTTTACTAACATTTCTGAATTTCTCTAATGTAGGTTTATACTGAATTTTACATGGTAGCAGATAGTATCCCCATCAACATCCCGAGAGTCAAATGCAAAGAAGGCTTCACAACCATATTTTTTCCTGAGTAGCAGTGCTAATCAATGAAAATTGTTTAGGTGACCTAAAATAACCTCAAAGCAAGCATTCTATCAGAGGTAGAATAATATGCAGTTTTGGTAATCTTACTTAATATAAGATTATATACATGAGCTCCTTGGGAAATGGATGGTTTTCAAACATACTTTCTTGAAACACTGTGCCCTAAATATTTGTTCTCCAATAAAGTCAGTAATAGACAATAAGGAATCCAATTCCAGGCTGAAATGCAATGTGCTATCTTCCAGGCTCAAATAAATAATTGCAAGTCTTTGCCCAGCAGGCCTCAGGAAGGAACCCTTCTCACACCAGATTTGCTGCATAGTCTGTGCATTGCAGTTTTCTAGAGGAAGTTGCAGTCAAGAACTTAGGCTCCCCTGGACCAGCCATGCTCATACATATATTTGCATTCCCAGCCCAGGCACATTCCTTTAGAAGCCTCCTTATAGAGGAGAGACTCAGCTTTTGTTTGGGGTCCTCAGCAGTGAGACAATTCCCTCCTTCAGCACTGCATGCATCTGACTTTCATCTGGTGCCATTCCTTGAGGGGAAACGGAACACTGGGGAGCCTGTGCCTCTCTTTTTGGTCTCTTGCTTGCACAGTCACAGTGAATGAATAAAAGTTTGATTGTTACTTTCAGTTTGGCTCATTGTCCTGACAGACCACCTTGACACCAGGACGCTCAACAGACAATTCAATGCTATTTTCTCTCTTTGAAGTATGAACTATAGAGTCAACTGGCTTGCTGATTTAAAGCAGATCATATTTGAGCTCAATATTTTGAACAGCAAAGTGTCAGCAGCAAAGGACTTATGTGAACTGGTTTATAAGGATTATGACTGAAATTGTAGTTGAGGCTAGAGCATTATCACAAAGCTGAGAATAACTAAATTTTATGGGGATGGTGATCAAATTCATGCATTAGTCAAATACTATAGTAAGAAGTTTACTTGATCTAATACTGAGTCAAAAGTTTGGAAACTAAAAGAGAGGCAAGAGGAATACACAGGAGTCAAAATTTGAAGAATGGCCATGGGAAACACTACAGAAGTACCAGAGAGAATGACAGCAAATCAGTCCAGGGAGCATATTCAAAGAAAAGCAATGAGATATTCAAATTTTAAAGTGAGAAAATAAATTTTAGGTCATAAATTGAGCAAGTTGTACACATACAAAATAACAGGAATAAAAGAGATAAGAAGGTATTTGGACAGTGTTGTTGATAGTGGGGGGGGATATATTCAAGACAGCAGGATTTAGAAATGGAAGAAAGCAATTTGGAAGCAGAGATGGAGCTTCAAAAGCAACAAGGAGACTGAAACCAGCAGTGTGGGGTAGTGGATAGAGCATGGAGTTTAGTGGTCAGGTAACCTGGGTTTAGGTAAGACTTCCACACGCTATTTGCATCAATCTGCTCCAGAGTTGTTCCAAACGAAACAAGCTGACCCAAAAGTGGCTTAAGAATCTACAAGATTTATTCATTCATCAAACTGAGTAGGGTTTTGGAGGGTTGACTTAAAATGCAGCTTATTGAAGAGACTCAGTTTCACAAGGCTCTGGAGTTCTCTCTCTCTTTCTCTTAGTCTTCTTTCCTTTGGATTTGTTCCAGTATCTAATATCACCCCTCATGAGGCATGGTTCCTATAGCATAAACTCTTTTTTCATAACTCCACGTACAATAGGAAGAGAGAGTCCCTTTTCCTGAAGCTTCAGCAATAGTCGTAAGATTCCTTATGATTGGACTGACTGTATGCCATGTTCACTCTTGGTGGATCGCTGTGCCTAGAGGAATATGAATTAGGGGGATCTTACTCCAAGGAGTGAAATGAGGTTGGTAAGATAGAGTATATGCAGATAACCCAGGTCCTAACCCAATGTAACCACTTAATGAATGTAGCTTCAGAACTCTTACCTTTATAAGCTTCAATAACTAAAAAATACTTCTCTCTTTTGTATGAGGGAAGAAGCCAGTCCAAAGAAAGTTTACAGAAGGGAGCAAGCTCAGTGCAGTAAGAGATTGAGCAAGTGTTTAACCTGGATATTGTATATGGTCAATTATAAAGGTAGGATTTTAACAAAAACAGTAAAAAGGAATACTCGCTATCTAGGTATGTACAAAAAAAGAGCTAGAAACTGTGACCAAAGGTTAAATTAGTAACTAGTATCTCACATTGTTGTCCTGATTTTTCGTCATTCTCATTTTATCAGATAATCTATGGCATTCTGAGCTCACAAAATTTATACAAGGAAATTGTCAAAACTTAGAATCCAAATAAAAAGCCAAAAATAACTAATTTTTCTTTACCCAATATCCAGAGTGGGAGACTTCACATTGCAGTACTAACAGCAAGAATCTACATTAACATACTATAGCTAATATGTACTTGACCTATATAACTCTTGGATAGTGATATCTATTTTTTATCTACTCATTAAACCATTTATTTATTAACTTATTAATTTATAATTTAATCAAAATTTAATCAGAATCCAATGTATGCTAAATATTCTGTTAGATGCTGAGGGACAACATCTTTCCTTTTAAGAAGCTCCCAATTATATAGAAAAAAAAGTTACTTTACACGTGTTTATACATTATCTGTCATCAGTGAAGTCCCATACAAAACCTTGAAATTCATTTTAAAAAGTAAACTTGTCTAAGATCCACTCCTCGTATAAACTCTGCCTGTAGTATCTAATCATCCTTAAGAATGAAGTCAACTCCCATTTCACCCATTATGTATCCCCTGGCCATCTACATCTTGTCTAATCTCCCCAGTAAGACTACCAATTTCCTATTAAGTCCTAGGGATATGAAAATAGAAAACATATCTTACATTTCTGTAATACATCACAGTAAATGCTCAACAATACATGCTGAATTAAAATGTTTATTAAAGTAAGCAACTCACAAAAAGTCAATAGATATATTTACTAGGGTATATAAAAAGCATTGTGCTTATTTAGGATTCCCAGGAACTAGCCCAATGTGTATAAAATATTTAGGTGGACTTTAAAATGCATAAGACAAAAGTTTAATTACTTTTTTAATAACTGAAACTTTTGGATGGTATTTTAAATAAAATGGGAGTAGAATCTGTTTTATGTCATTTGATTAAAATATAAAAAAGGTATAAATAAATTTATAAAATATGTATATAAAAAGAAGGAGTAACATTCTATCCAAAAAGAGAGAGGAAATGCCTGCATAGTCATAATCAGTACTTCTAAATAACACTGATTTACCCTAATGAGTTTAAGATTCTGCAAAAATCTATTTCTATTTTTCATGCTAGTGAGAAAAATTTATGAAGAAATGCTAAAAGTTAAATTTAGGTTTAATAAATTTCAAATATAAGGATATAATTAAATTTTTAAATGGCAGGATGAATACACTTTAAAATTGATTATTCTTGCTGAATTAAAATTTAAAGTTAACAATTCTAGCAAACAAAATTTAACTAGCCAGACAGTATGCAGTATGACCAATCTCTTCAGAAAAATTCTGATTAAATATTTTGGTTGAATTGGTGTAACCCCATGGGCACATTATTTTAGGTGTTATATAAAAAATATGCTACAAAACATAAATCTACTTAGATATAGTCTACTGTTTAAACCAATGGGGGGAAAGTGTAGGTTCACCACATTCCTTTGCACACTGTCATTTTTTCCTAAGTTCGACAATATTGTGATTAATAACAGTATCTTATTCTACCATCTTTGAAATCAAGGGCTTATGTTGATTCCTTTTAACTTACGGTCATTATTTCTGACTCTTCTTCTGATACATGCCTTGATAGTTAACCTTCCTTTCCTCGGTTTCTGTTAAAATTCTTTTAGAATAATTCATGAAGTTAGTGTTAGCCCCAAATATATCTGAATTTCTTGCCATAAATTAACCAAGATATTTACAATCTCTTAAAATGAGTAAAAGTAAAGAAATACATGACTATAAGTATAAAGCCACACCATGAAAAACACAAGAAATTTGTAACCACTTGTAATTCTGATTAGTTTCACTACAACCTTTGGATTTATAGATTTGATTTGGTCTGAGATATCTTTTATGAGTATTAAAATTCCAAAATTAGAATAATAATAAGACTGAAATTAATTTTAAAAAACACTACAATGTTCCCATTGTAATTCAATCATTTTTTAAGTCGAACGTGTTATTATAATGCCTCCAGGAATTTTTAGAGTTGGTTGAGATGGTTGATGATAACTATCATAATTATTTCTGAAAAAGTGCAAATCACAAACTTTCATAATTACTGAGAGGTTTGTAGAGGGAACTTTTTGACTGGGCAGCCCTTCGTCCAAACACTCACATGATCCACTCTCTTGGTTGAATCAATTATTTACTCAAATATCACCTCCTGATAGAGGACGTCCCTGAGCAGCCCCATTGTCACCACCAACTAACAAAAGATAATCTTATTCTTTATCTAGTCTCCATCCTGACTCTATGCTTTAATTTTATTTTTTGATAGTTGCAGCACTCATGAATTGAACTTTTATGTTGATGAAATGTTCTATATCCATTTTCTCCAACAGGGTAATCAATCATCACATGTGAACACTTTAAACACAATCAGTATGATACAAGGACTGAATCTTTTATTTTGATTAATTTTCATGAATTTGTATGTGGCTACCATATTAGCGCAGCTCTATAACATTTATCACTATCCAACATCATTTATTTCTTATGTGTCTTCTTTATCTCTCAGTGTCTTCCACACTGGAATGGAGTAGGGACTTTGAGTTGTTTATCATTATATCCCAAGAACACTTCCTGGCACATAGTAAGAAAGAACTCAATAAACATTTTTTGGATATATGAATGCATCAAGAATATAATATTGAAATCAATTTGTTTAGAAGTATGACATGGCATCACAGTTTCTTTGTAACATGAATTTAAAGGTGTTTTCTTTTTTTAAAAAAATTGATACTATGTATTTATGTACACTTTTAAGCCTATTGTGAAGAAACAGATTTCTAAAATATAAGGAAAAAATTGATAAACAAAGCTCAAAATATTAAAAACAAACAAGTTATTTTTAAATAGTGTCTCCATGACACCCAACATCTGGTAAATTTAGTGATAATGTTGGCCACTTCTGCCTCATTGCAAAAGAACTACCAGGCCTGATTGACACTAGAGTCAGAAGGGGTTTCTAAGACTCCTGTTGTCAGAAGACTTTGGGACTAGAGAGTAGAGCAGAGTTTTAGGTTATTAAATATTATAAAGAACATACAATTTGACTATAGTTTATACATTTCGCATAAGTCTTTTGGTGGTGTTTAGCTAAATCCCAAAATATTTTATGTTTCCAGGTAAAAAATAAAATGCATGCTCCTCAGATTTTGAAGGTTAATTCTGTATGCTATGGATTACATCAGAAATCTGCCTAGTATTTCAAAAAATCAGAAAAATCTAGCTAATTTTACTACGGTAGTAAAGAATGGAAATATCTTTACATATGTAAACCACAGTGAAAAGCTGGAAAATATGAATAGGAAGTAGACTGGAGAATGTTTTTAATTTCATTTGATGATGGTTTCATACGTTTCTATCTTTATCAACAGATATCTTTGTATACAATTTATGGTTGAAAACAGTATTACTTATGAATCAGTTACTGTTTCTTCAGACAATAATCTTCAGAACAAACCAATCTACTGCCTGAGACCTACTATCAACTACGTGTTTTTAGCCAGAATGATAATGATATCAATAAATAATGAGTAAAATTTTATATAATTCAATGAAATAAAGTGGATTTTTTTCTGATAATAATTCAATTTTATATGTCTTAACTTTGTTTTTGGTATAGGCAGCGGGTCATCTATGACTCTTTTACCTTTATGTGTACAAATTTGGTAATATTTATGTATTCTACAGAGTGTGAGTACATAAAGCCTAATGGATTTCAGACAAACCAACACTGAGTTTAGCATTAAGATTGCATTATTTTGACTTCACTCCTTAGCAGTATCTTTTAGGGAATAAGAATCACAAAAGCATGTCACAAGCTGTATTCAGTGGGACACTAATTCTGAAAAGATGTCAATAGGCAGGTTATAAAATAAAAGTGTTCCGTAGTCATAAAACATTCTCCTCACACTCAAACTAACTATTAACAAGTCATGGGAAAATTTTCCTGAACATAGTTCCAGAGAAACTAGCTTAAAAATACAAGGGTATTAAGGAAATATGAATATTTGGAGGGAACTCTTTGTTTTATACTTAGTTTTCATATTATCTAGTATACTGCCTCAGAAAAAGAGTGAAATTCTGTTTATTAAACTCATTTTTAAGCAATAAGGTATTTCCTATTTATTCTGGTAAATATTGTGTAGATCATTGAAATTGGCTGAACCCAGGGTTTATTATGATGAACTATCATATGATTGCATGGACATTTCTTAATAGGAGTTATCATGTGTTGCTCAGAGATTTACATGGTTCATACAGATTTAGCAAATTAATGATATTATTGCTTCTCTAGAATATCTGCATCAGTTGGCCCATTGCTGAGCTTTTAGTAACTTAAGTGATAAGTTATAGTATCACCTCACACGTGACATTCATCATGAAAGTCTCCAGTAGTGGCTCATGAAAAGAAGATTTTGATAGAAACACAGTACCATTGCATTTCATCAAAATTAAAAGAGACACTGCCAATAGACGCGTCCTCAGTAACAAACGGTTGTGGAGCTTTTATTAAAACGGTTAATAAACCCACAACTAGGATATACAACCATGCACTGGGGCTTTGGGGAGAAAAATAAATAAATAAGAAAGAAAGAAATAAAAACATTAATAAAATACAGAGAATTTATAAACTACAGAATCTTCACAACAACCTCACAGTGGGGAGGTTATGTCAATGCTCTGCAGCAGGTTATACTTAAGAAAAATATAATAATAATGTTGACTTTTTTAAAATGGAAGAGTTGGGAAAATCAACTGTGAATTTCAGGAAGTTTATGGCAGCTCACCTCACCGACTAATAGGAAATCTAGATTATTTGCAAAGCGGACATCATATTCATTACATTGATGTTAGTTGCCTCGAAATATAACAGTATAATTCAGAGAACTCTGAAATGGCTGTAGAGAAAATATAGGAGGCATTTACTTTGTACCAGGCAGTCCTCTAAGAGCTTTAAATTTAATCTTTCTATTTAATCTTTGCAAAGATTCTTTAGAACAACCACTATTTTTCCCATTATACAGATGAAGAAACTAATGTACAATGAGATTAAACAATTTCCCACTAAGATTAAATAACTTGGAAGTGGCAAAGCTGGAATTCAAATTCAGGTTAGTGTAACTTCTAGTTATTGGATTTTCCACAGACTATACTGCCTTGTCTGTGGTGTATTGCTTGCCAGGAAAAAATTATTTCATAAGATTTTTTTGTGTTGCAAAGAGTTCAGTCAAAGTTTCTGGAGGGTTGGAGAGATTAATGCATTTGTCAAGAGTTGGACGTTAATGCTTTCTGTTGATATTGATTATTTTTATCATGAATATGAAATACCCTTTGGGAGTTTTTACACATCGTTGAGGATGAGTGTACATGACTAGTTTTGCTTTTTCTTTCCCTAATTGAATCATAGTTTTGAATTATCGCAAGTATGGCAATGTTTCTAGTAGGTCAAAACCAATGTCAAAATGAAAATTATAAACATGTGACTCAAGTGATGAAGATAATTTACAAAATTTTTAAAAATTTATTTGAAATAAAAACCATCGTACAATATGTGCTTTGTGAATAAGTTCTTGAAAATAGCAGCCTAAAATCCCTTTACTTCAACAAATCATAAAAAGTATACTATACTGACCACTTTTCAGCATTTGTTCAATTTTTGATGCAGTAACTGCAAGATACTTTTTAGTACTTTTAAACTCTTATTTAATCCAAATAACAAATGACATTATAATTTGTGAATATTTGTCAATAAGATATATTTTCCTTACATAAGTTAAGATAAATTATGTTTATCACTTCTTAAATGGAAAACAAACCAAATTTATATACAGTATCTCTAGTGCACCAGTTAGAATTGTTTTTGACTGTAGATAACTGAACACAGACGTACTCTGATATTTGTTTCATATGTCAAGAAGGCTAGCAGCAGGCATTTCTCCGAGTGTCCCTTGGCTTTTTCTCATGGCCTCAATATAGTATAGGAGCTAAGGTATTACAATCTTACAAGACAGTGTCCTTGAAAAAGGCAGAATTCTTAATCCCTTCTCTTTTAACATGGAATGTTAAATGTTGCCCATAAACGTTAAACAGATGTTCCCTATGTCTCTTGGGCCAGAACTATGTATATGCCCATCCCTAGAACATTCATTGGAAAAGAAGAATAAGAATGTCATTATAGAATTAAACACAAAGTAATTTATCCCTTTAGACTGGGTACTTTACTGGAGAAACTCTATTTGACATGTGTTAGCAAGTAAAAAAGAGGAAGAATGGTTGAGCAACTAAATATGTCTAATATACAAATAAAAATATAATTAAAGATTGTATTAAATACATGTATTAAAAGGAAATGTATAATGTAATGTTTAGTAACATCAAATCATAATTGCCATTATTTAGAATGGAAAAATAAGTGTTTTATCATATACCATGAAACAAAAGAACCATTTTTTTAAATTACAAATGAATTGAGATAATACCTTGTTTTGAAAGGGCTTCCCAAGTCAGAGGATGGGGATAGCTTTGCAAATATGGAACCAAATAAAGTATTCCAAGAGTTAGATGATCCAAGTTTCCATTTTGTATTATCCTCACATGGCCTGTCTACAGCATTTATGGCTTGCAGAAAAATACAAGTGTTCTGCTTGACACATTATAATGGAAATTGGAAATCAAATGTGCTCTCAGTATTCTAACTGAAAAAGAGCATGGGTTTAGAAAGTAGGATAATTGGATTCTTAGCTCAGTAGATACTTATAATCCTACTTGATCAGGAGCTCTATGAAAACACAGGCCTCATTTCATCCAGGTTTCAGTTCTAATAATTCTCACCTATGAGGAGCATATGGATGTTCTTAGCACACAATTTTTATTATGTACGGGACCTATAGTAATAAAGACCACTCATTCACATCTTGGCCTAAGTTAAAACTTCAGGAAAATTGCTTTCTTTTTTTTTAAAGAAAATTTAAAAATAAATACATGCATACATACATACATACACTACCTCAACACACACTGACTAGAGAAATTATCTCTTCCTCATTACACAAGTCAAGGGACAGGTGTATAATGTGACCTATGCAAAACCTCCCCTAGAATTCAAATCTTGGGATTGAAAAGAGTTGTAGATGCTAATAATAACATTATTTCCAAGTGTTCTTGTTTAAGAACTTGGTGATGGTTCTGTTGCCTTTCCCATGCACTGCCTGTTGGATTTTAGCCTGGATTCTCTGCCTACATTCAGGTCTGTAAACTTCCAATATATTTCCTTTAAAAAATTCCCTTTTGTGTAAGGGAATAAAGATCAACTGGTGTTGCTTTTACCCTCCAAATTTGTCTAATATTATGACCTGCTTATAGGAATTATAAAATTGTGCTCCTCCTGTGGAAATTTTTTTTTGTAATTTTGTTAACATATTGTTAAATCCTCAAGCTTTCTTAATGCAAATTTTTAACATTTAGGAAAAGCAATAGCCACGTTTGGGGATTGACTTGTAAAAAATGTAAAAGTAGAAATAAATCTTTACAAAATGTAATTAGAACACCATTTTTCAGAAGCAGAGCTTTACCATGAAAGGACACAGATTTGCAATACACTAAATCTCAATTTATTGAATTTCTTCCATCAGTAGTTGCATCAATATTAGGTTTGTGAATATTAATGTCTTACTATGTGTATTATATATTCTAACACATATTGGATTTCTATCAACTTGTTTCTAAATGTGTTCCAAATACTTTAAATTTCTTGAAAACATCTGTTAGTAATACAAAAATAATAGGACTCATGAGAGCCCAGCACAGAGCTTCTCGTATTTTAACCTACACATATTCAAGCATAGGTGCAAGATTCTGACTTGCGTTGCATTCACCAGCTGGTACTTTCCCCCTTTTGTATGAAATTAGGCAATTTTCTCAGCCTTGAGACGATAATAATAATTGCCTCCATCAGTCCAATTTCATCAAAACTTCATTTGTAATTCAAATGATAAAAATAATTTGCTTTCACAAAAAGTACATTTCAAGGCCTCTCAACCTTTTGAAGAAAGTTCTCATTTTTCACAGTCACCTCTCAGATTTTTTTTTCTCCTATAACTTTAAACCCTATTAACGATTTCTTCTTTTGCTTCTTTAGTTTTGGCTCACTGTTTTCTGTTGTTTAGAGTATCATAATCATGATTTCAGCCTCCATTCCGGCCTGTTGTTTTTACCCAGTAAAAACAAATACTGTAATTGTCCTCCCCAAAAATATGAGCATTGGTTAATGTGATGTGTACTGTCAGTGTATACAAATTCAGAGCTCCAGGGACTAGGGACCTAAAGCTTAACCGTACTTCCACTAGAGAGCATGTTTGCATTTTTCCTGGCATGGCCTAACAACTTATACAGTTTGAAGAATTGGGAATTTTAAAACGTCTCGAAGTACAAGAAGAAAAGAAAATGACAATTTTTCTCCAATTTCTCCCAGGCAATAATCACACATGTTCGAATAAGAGAGAGATTTTCTTTGAAGTAGGAATATAAAAGAATGTAAGTCTACGAATTACAGATTCCCAACCCAATTTATGTTTTTTATATTTCTTAAGTTTATCTTTTTCAATCAAATATTGGAGATGTAGTCTAAAAATCCATTTCTCCGACATATGGTAATGAAATAAAACTTTCAGTATTGTCTGGTTATTTTCAGAACTGGTTATTTTCGGTCATTTGTCAGTTAACTTGCCACTAGATCATTGATTCTAAAACTTGACTGCTCATTAGAATCACTTGGGTTGCATTTAAAATTTCCAAGCCCAGGTTCTACTCTCAAAGATTCTGATTTAATTGGTTTGATTGAAGACCTAGAAATCAAGTTTTTAAAAGCTCCCCCAAGTGATTCTAATGTACATCAGGGCTGTGAAGCGTTGTCATAAAGGCTTGCTGATGATCGGTGAAAGATGCAGCCCCTAGAAAGAAATGTGAGCCTCAGCTGTTCTAACCTTTAACTTCTATATTGATAGAACTTAATACTGATCTCTCTAATTAGTGTCTGTTTATACCATTGCGCAGCAAAATCTTCTATTGATTTTTTTTATCTCTCAGAGTTCATTCAACCCGATCCTCAAGGGGGCAAAGATTTTATTCCTGTCTTATTTTCTACCTGATCAAAATAATTCTTAACATCTTTATGCAAATAGTAGGCCGCTGTTACTGAAACTGGGAAAACTAGTATAACCCCTACAATTACAACTTATCAAATAGGGTCCCTATATTTAATATTTTCTTCCTCTCGTATGCTAGCTCTAATGTTATACTGATCTAGTTTTCTGAATTGAATGAGTCTTTTTTTTAAGACAGAATAAATTTGGGAAGGATAACTTTTAGAGAATAACTTTGTAAAGTTAAACTGACTGTACCATTACACAGTTTCAAACAAGAAGAACTCAAATTTTTTGTATTCCACACATATAACGGAAATGTGATATGGATAATTATAATAGTCATGCTTGACATATGCCAGCCTCGTTCTGTGTTTTTTACATCATTTCTAATCCCTGAAACAACCCTGCAAGGAAGGTATTATTATGTCCATTTCACAGGTGACATTTTTAAAAAGTTGTCTAGGTTAGGTTCATATAGTCAGAAAGTACCAGGTTTGAATAGCTTTCAGAAAACAGTAGGAATAGACTTCTATTCATCCAAAACCTGTAATTCATTCATTTTACCATGATCATTCAATATACCTGGAAAAATAAAAGAGGTCCGCCGGGTCATTAAAAAGTGGTCAGTAGCATGAACTAGTACAATGTAGAAAAATATAGTATCTCTTCTAGGAGAAGAACATACAAAGAAAATATGGGTAATCAATGCAACTTTTTAACACCAGGTAATTCTCATATTTATGGGAACCTTAAAAATTTCTCAGAAGCTCTTCTTACCCATTCCCCCTATCTCCAAAGTCCCCCACATGCACCACAGTGAAGGAAAGGGTTAGCAACTGGTTTGTACTCCAAACTCCCTCCCCTGGGGAGAGAAAGGTTAAAAAATAAGGCCAAATCTCCTCCTGATGAAAATCAATAGAAAGATAAAAGGAAGTCTGTACCTATGGAGAACTTTTAGCATGATTTGCCTGTGTCTAGGTTGTTTATAGTAAACAAACCTGGAATTTATGGAAATATGCAGCATGGAACTCTGGAAAATGTAATATAACATATTGGAGTAACATAATCTTTTCTAATGATTATAAAATTGATCTTTCATGACCTAAATAGCTTCCATTGGCTAAGTGATGCCCTGTATGCACCACCTAGAAACTCGTACATTAAATCTGGACCAGAGTGCTGCTTAAATGAAGGAAGAAAGCACCTGTGGAGATGTGTTAGTGTCACTCCTCCAAGTTTCACCTGTGTCTTTCAATATATGTATCCTATTTTTGGATCATTTGAATTAGTCAATTACAATACTGTGTAAGATCAGATTATGAGACTGATTTGGCAAGCACTCAAAAAATAAAATAATTAAGAATAAGTCTAACATATATGTACATACTCTATGTGAAGAAAACTGTACAACTATGAAGAAATAAATCAAAGAAGATATAAACAAATAGACAGATATTCCATGTTCAATATTAAGAAGACTTAATATTGGGAAGATGTCAATTTCTATCCACATGATCTACAGATTCAATACAATTCTGACAGAGTCTCAGCAAGTTATTTTGAAGATATCAACAAACTGATTCTAATGATTATATGCAAGGACAAAAGACACATAGTAGCCAACATGTCACTGAAGCAAAAGAAGAAATTTGGAGGACTAACACTACAAAATTTTGAGACTTACCATAAAGGCCACAGTAATCTAGAAAGCATTGTATTGGTGAAAGAAAAGACAAACGGAATGAAACAGAACAGGGAACCCAAAAAAAGACCTACATGATATAGTCACCTGATCTTTGACCAAGGAATGAAAGCAATTCCATGAAGAAAGGACAGTTTTTGCCACTAACCATACGAGAACAACTGGACATCCAAATGCAAAAACAAAACAAAACAAAAAATGAATCCAGACACAGGTCTTACACCTTTCACAATAATTAATTCAAAGTGAGTCTCGGCCATAAATGTAAAACACAAAACTATAAAACTTGTACAAGATAATGTATGAGAAAATCTAGGTGACCTTGGGCTTGACAAGTTTTTACAGACAGCACCAAAAGCATGATGCATGAAAAGAAAAATTATATTGGACTTCATTAAAAGTAAAATCTTCTCTATGCAAAAGACACTATTAAGAGAATGAGAAAACAAGCCATACACTGGGAGAAAATATTTGTAAATCATATATCTGCTAAAGGACTTATATTCAAAATATACAATGAACTCTTAAAATTTAACCATAAGAAAACAAACCACACAATTTAAAAATAGGCAAAAGATCTAACATACTCTCTCCAAAGAAGATAGATAGATGGCAAATAAACGTATGAAAGTATACTAAACAACAGACATAAATAAGGAACCAAAAATTAAAAAAATAAAATACCATTGTATATCTACTAGAATGGGTAAAATTCAAAAATATGACAATACTAAATTATGGTAAGAAAGTGGAGCAACAGGACCTCTCATTCATTGCTTGTGGGAATGAAAAATGGTACAGCGATTTTGGAAAACAGTCTGGCAATTTCTTATAGAACTGAACATAACCTTAGCATAAAATGTACCAATCACACTTTTAGGTATTTACCCAACTGAATTGAAAACCTATGTCCACATAAAAATCTGCACATGAATGCCTATAGCAACTTTATTCATAAATGCAAAGACTGGAAGCAGATAACATGTCCTTCAATAGGGGAATGGATAAATGAACTGTGGTACGTCCGTACAATGGAATATTAGTGAGAAATAAAAAGAACTGAGCTATGAACCCATGAAAAGACACAGAGGAAACTTAAAAGCGTATTGTTAAATGAAAAGAGCCATCCTGAAAAGACTACCTACTGTATGATTCCAACTATACGACTTTCTGGAAAAAGCAAAACTACAGAGATAGTAAAAAGACAGTGGTTGACAGTTTGGCAGGGGTGGGTGGGGTTGAATAGGTGAAGCAAAGGGGATTTTTAGTGAAATGAAACTATTTTGTATAATACTGTAATGTTGGATACACTACATTATGCACTGTCAAAACCCATAGAACTGTACAACGAAAAGAGTAAACTTTAATGTAAACTATAGACTTTAGTTAATAATAACATGACAATATTGGTTCACTATCATAAAAAATATACAACACCTATCAAGATGTTAATATTAGGGGAAACTGTGGGGGTGAAGGGGAGTAAACTGGAACCCTATACTGTCCGCTCAATTTTTCTGTAAATCTAAAATTGTTCAAAAAGTAGAGTCTATTAATTAAAACAAATAAATTGTAAAGTTGGGTACAATATAGCCTTGGCAGAAAGCCACTATTCATTTAACATGATAGAGTCCAAGTAGGTCACCGAAACTAAAAAGGAAAACCCCATCATTGTAAACATTTCCATGCTCTATTCCATGCTTTGTGTGTCATCCAGTTCCTTTGTCTGCTATCTAACCTTACCATTGCCATCTATCATCAAGACAATAAAGTGCTGCTTTCTGTGACAATGACAGGCTAGTGCATTCCCTGAGATGTACTGACAGCTCTGCCTATGTAGGTGAAAGAATTGTAGTTTGACAGTCACATGCATATATAAGCAATAGATCAAGTCTGCTTGCACAGTCCTACCTTCTCTCACTGTTCCCTGAATTCAGTGTCCTGGTATTTCACACGGGCTCCATTTAGTGCCCATCTTAATTGGACCTCCTGGAAAGTGATTTAGCCACCATGTCACCTGTAAAGTTGCCTATATATTACTAATATAATTGATAATATTGTTATGTTAATATATAACTAATCTAACGATATAATAATTATTACAAATTATTATTATTATGGCATTCGGAAACGTTAATGAGCACTTATAATGGCAGGCAGTGTGGCAAGTGCTTTTTACCAGTAACACGTCTTTTATCCTCACAGCAATTAAATGATAAATTTATAATGATTATTTTTTACAAGAGAAGAAACCAACGGTTTGAAAGGCTAAGTACTTTGCGCAGAATCACAGCTAATATAGCCCGTAGCCAGGTTTTAAACTAAGGCAGTGTGACCTCGGAGACTACATTTTTATGCCTCTGTTATGCTGCATCCAGAGAGCCGCTGTCAGATATTCAGACTGTGGAATCATCGTGAAATGCACTGTGGTGTGGTGAAGACTGTAATGGATATGAAACTAGAGTTCCTATATACTTTGCCCTATCAGATCCGTTGAGATTTTAGAAAATTCAGAGGTTTTTAATTTATAAAATATAACTAACTCTAACTATGTCCCCAAATGTGTGAAAATTCGTTAAGAGGTTGGATAGCAAAAGTATACAAAATAGTATTTTTCTGGAAATGTTGACCATCTTTCCACATATTTATGACTATTAGTGTAACTTCTTTTTGGAAACATTACAGTCATAATGAAGACTTGGTGGCACTAGTGCAAGCTGGAAACCACTCTATTCATGTATATTTTTGTTGTGATATTTTAAAGTAAAAGCATAAATCTTAAGAGTATAAAATATTTTGATAGTCACCCTTGTAACCAAAACCCCAATGAAAAGAAGAGCATAACCATTACCCTAGAAGGCTCCCTCATGCCTTTTCTGTCAAGCCTCCTCTCAGTGGCCTCCACGTAGAAGTTTTTGAACTTCATTAAAACAGGATAACATTGTCTGTGCTTTTAAGTCTGGCTTGTTTGCTGAGGACAATGTTTTAAGACTCGTCTATGTTTTTGCATATATTACTAGTTATTACTAGTTTGTTCTATCTAATTTCTAAGCAGTATTCTATTGCATAAACAGACAAATTTATTTATATATTCTCCTATTGGTGGATGTTTGTGTTGCCTCCAATACTTTGCTGTATTGAATAAAGCTAAAATGAACAATCATTAAAATGCATCCTGTGGACATATGTTTTTTGTTCTTTTCTGCAAATACTTAGGATTGTAGTTGCTGGATCATAAGTTGCTGTATGTTTAACTTTATAAGAAAATGACAAATCATTTTGTGCAGTGATTTGATGATTGTCAAATCACATCCCTCAGAACGTATGAGAGTTCCAATTGTCCCTTCATCCTTTCCAGCATTTAGTATTGCTACTCACTTTACTTTAGCTGTTCTGGTGGGTACATTGTGATATTTAATTGTGGTTTTAATTTACATTTTTCCGATAAAAACAATGTTGACCATCTTTCCACATATTTATGACTATTAGTGTAACTTCTTTTTGGAAACATTACAGTCATAATGAAGACTTGGTGGCACTAGTGCAAAGATAAAGTAATAACATAGATAGGTAGGGAGTCCAGAAATACACCCAAATATATATGCACACCTAATTTTTAATGCAATACAAATGCAATTTATATGTGCACATATATATATACATGTTGCTTTATTCCCCAAAGCAAATTGTGTAATATAACATTTTTCTACCACTTGACTTCATAAGTAGGATATTTTCCAAATAAATGGTTCATTTTTAAATGACTAGGTATTATTCAATTATATGAATGTAACTGAATTAGTGTTCTATTTTCTTATTTATAAATGTTTAGATTTCTTTCTGATTTTGTATTATAAAATTTATCTAATGATCCACTTTGCAAAAATAGATTCATCAAATTATGCCATGATTTTTTAAATTGTGGTAGGAATATTTAACATTAGATTTACCCTCAACAAATTTTTAAGTGCACAATACAGTATTGTTAACTATAGGCATAGAGTTACACATTAGATCTCTAGAACTTATTTATCTTGCATAAGTGAAACTTTATACTTGTTGAATAGCAACTGCCCATTTTCTCCTCCTGCGTGCTCCTGGAAACCACCATTCTACTCTCTGCTTCTGTGAGTTTGACTATTTTAGATATCTCAGGAAAGTGGAATCATGCAATATTTGTCTTTCTGTGACTGACATTTACTTCGCATAACACCCTCAAGGTTAATCTATGTTGTCACATATGGCAGGATTTCCTTCTTGTTTAAGGCTGAATAATATTCCTTTATGTGTAGATATCACATTTTCTTTATTCATTCATCCAATAATGGGTATCTATGTTGTTTCCTCTTCTTGGCTATTGTGGATAATGCTGTAATGAATTGTAGGAGCAAATATCTTTCCAAGATCCTGATTTAAATCCTTTGGGATAAATACCCAGAGTAGGATAGCTGGATCATATGGTAGTTCTATTTTTAATTTCTTGAGTATCTCCATACTATTTTCCTTACCAGCTGCACCATTTTGCATTCCCACCAACAGGGTACAAGTGTTCCGATTACTCCATATCTTCACCAACACATGCTATCTTTCCCTTTTTGTTAATAGCCATCCTAATAAGTGTGAGGTGATATCTCATTGTGATCTAATTTGCATTTCACTGATCATAAAAGAAAAATGTATTAATTTGTTTTCACCAAGTTTAAAATTGCTGCTTATCAAAAGACATCAATAAGAAAATGAATAGGCAAGCCACAGCCTGAGAAAAAATATTTGCAACATATATCTGACAAAGAACTCATACCCAGGTTACATAAAGAACTCCTACAAGTTGATTTATACATGCAGTTCTAACTATCATAAGAACTCCTAAACACTACAAAGCATGAGGTATTAACACAGTTCACGTGAAACATTGAATCCCATGCATCTTACCCTCTCTCAGAGGTCCTTGAGGCTTCTGTGTAATACCTCTACAGTTGAAAACTAATGCTCAAATGTTGAAATTTAAAGTAGCACCCTAAATAAGAGAGCAACTTTTTATTTCACTAGTTGTTTCTATTTGTCCCACGGGAAGTCTTTCTAGGGAACTTCACTGTCAAACAAGAAGGCACTGCCTACGTTGAAGGTTGCTCTCCAGCTACTACAATGATTTAAGTTGCCCAAAGTTTCCCCCAAAGCAACAGTTCAGCCTTGTCTCTGGCCATATGGGCCAACAGAAAGAAGTTTAGTGATTTTTTCAAGGCTCTATTTGAATTGTTACGGACATTGGAATATTCCAGTTTCTGATCAATTCTAAAACACCTTTATTTAGTTCCTCTGATGAGCAAGATGATAAAACATAAACATATCAGAGACTCAGATCTCACTGGATATATATTCTCTCAACTCCCAGTAAGTTGTTTTAACTGCCTGATAGGAGGGCAAGCTAGTGAAAAGGAAGCTCACACACACACACACACACACACATACAAAGGGAAGGTAACTCTAAATACAGTGGGAGAATAACACATCACTTCTGATGAAAACATAATGGCAACAGTCACCCGCAATTTACGTCATACCCTATCTTACACTCGATGGTTCACCCCAATAAGTATCCTACAAAGTCATCCCTCTGGATGCCTAGATTTGTAGTTTGGAGGGGAAAGCGTATCTACCACCTCTTTTTTGGGCCCTGGTTCTTAACAACTTTTATATCATTCCTACAATGTCTTGCTCATTTAATATCACTTGAATTAATTTCATTGTCTTAAGTTATTCTTCTCACAAAGGGTACATTTCAATTAAAAATGTCTGCAACTTTGGGGCGGCCTGGTGGTGCAGTGGTTGTGTTCTCATGCTCTGCTTCAGTGGCCCAGGGTTCATGGATTCAGATTCCAGGCACAGACCTACACATAGTTCTTTGAGCCACGCTTTGGCAGTATCCAACATATGGAATAGAGGAAGATTGGCACAGATATTAGCTCACAGACAATCCTCCTCAAGCGAAAAGAGGAGGATTGGCAACAGATGTTAGCTCAGGGTCAATCTTCCTCACCAAAAAAACAAAGAAATGTCTGCAGCTTTGTCTTTTGGTTCCAGTAATACATTTATATCAAGAATTGAAGTAATTAGATTCTTGTGGGTTGATCTGGTACCTTAGCACCATCTATGGCATTACTTCCCTAAAAAAGTATATTGGTGAAATATGAAAACTCATTTATAAACAACTCTGAAACATAAATAATTTGTAAGTTCAAAGCTTGTGAAAAAGTCAGGTTGTTTCCAGAACTACAATTATTCCAAGAAGTCAGTTGGTATCACTAGCACTTCATACTCCTCTGTTAACAATAGTGTGTATGTGTATGTGTGAGCATGTGTGTGTGCACACATGCAAGTGTATCTGGTCCATCCTTGCAACCCACCTCATGCCTAAATAATAATAGTCTAACCATATAGACTTAGTCTATGGATGTATTCCTTAACATTTAAAAACATGCTGTATTTCTATATGGAAAAAATACAAAGATGGTATGCAGTCTCCAGGTTCTCTATTACCAAATGACACATCACTTAATTCACTATTCCTTTCAGGGTATTTTAGCTACTCATTAAGTAATACACCTTTGGAAAAATTCTAATTATCTTGAACATCCTAAAGCAAAAAGTAGTATCACATTGAATTATTAGCAAGCAATGATTTAATTAAGTAATGTTAAGTCCTATACTTTCCAAATCACATAAACAATAAACTCAAGTATACGGCATTCTGTAATGAACAGAATAGTAAACTAACAATTTCTACTTCTAAATTAGCCTTTGCATTTATATCTTTAAGATGCAAATATGAAGCAGTATATTCATCAAGGGAAGAAGGGGGAGAATAGAAATTTCCAATTCTCTTCACGTAGTTCCTGATTCTGTCAGTACTTTCAAGTAATCAGAGCATCATGGAGCTTAGATGGGCTTCAGAGATCATCTTGCCTAGAACCCTTTTCATAGTAAATTTTCCCTCTTAGGAGTCTGCCAATTCTCTAAACAAATATATTCTAGCAGAGGAAATATCTTGATTATATGTTTCTACCATGGTTATTTAAAATCCTAGTTAGGATATTAAAGTAATTGTGAAATGGAGTCGTGTAAAATATGTATGCCCTGTACAGTTCTGAAGAATCACAGGAGAGCATTTCTCCTTTATGTGAATTGCATTTAAGAAAAAAAAACACAAATGGTACAGTTTCCCATGATCAGTTATAAAACCCATTAGTGATGCTGACATTTAAATGATTCTTTTGAAAAATGAAAATCAGTTACCCAAATAGAGTAAGTACGTTAAATAACATTAAATTTTTGCCAGATTAAATTCGGTTAACTGGCAAACTGTAATTTCTATTAAAGAATACATGAGAAGAGTCAATTATAGGAGCTAATAGGGCAAATCTATTTCTCTTAAATGCAAAACATGAATTTATAAAAGTTTTAGAATCCTATGGCTCTTGTAGGTATTTTCAAGAGTATCTCCATCTAGTAAAGAAAACTCTAGACCTATTACTGAAAGATGTAAATTATGTGTTTTTAAGACCTCAACTGGGGAGAGATTGTATAACTTCCCCTAGTTCATTCCAAGATTTCACAATCCTCTTGTCAGGAATTCCTTCTGTCTATCTAAACCACATCACTCACGCTTCAGTTAAGTCCATTACTTCTTGTTTCCTTCTCAGAATAAATTGAGAACTGCTGAGATTTAGAGATTGAAAGAAGCTGAACTGTTTCCCGGACTCCCATCCCTTAGAAGAGAACATTCTAAAAACAGAGCAATTTGGGTAACTTAAATAGAGTTAAATATAGTGAATTACCAACCACGAATAAATTTCACTGAAATAATTTGTAAAATTCTTGAGAAGTAGTGGAATTGGTGATAACTTTACTTTTTCTTGGTTTCACACTGCCAATTCCTTGGGTAAGCATAGATAAATGTTCTCATTACATTAAAAACAATAGAAAGAGAAAATTATGTAGGCATATATTCACAAATTTCAGAATACGTAGAACTCTCCCTATGTAGAGAGTTCTACATATGCTGAAGTTTTTATTTTTAAAAGAATGCATTTCAAATTTCTTTGATTTGTCTGAGCTTATTCTTAAATGAATATTACAGTTCATATCTAAGTTGGTGAAACTTAGTCACCAAGTGATTCTAACTTAGGGAAGATGACAGAAGCATAGCTTAAAATGGAAAACTGCATGCTTACTTTCTTGGATATTTTTCAAACCAAATTCACATACTTGACATAATCATGTAAGCACTCCATGGTTTGATCAGTAGTTCTATGCCTATGACTTTCAATCCTTTCAAGGTTAGAGGAACTATGAGCAATCCTTGTCTTTGGAAGAAATACCACAGATGGACACAGAGATCTATCTTTGAGAGAAATGATACTTCACACTCTGCATTAATCTAGAGATTCCTGTAGTACCTGTAGTTGACCTGAATCTGTATATGACTGCAGAGAAAAATTAGCCAGGTCACAACAACTTGGAACATTTTATCCAGAGAAGAAAGCAGAACTTCAACAGAACAGAAAAAGTCACTTTTAAGAGATTACAATTCAGACAACCTGGGTTATTCAGGGTGCTGACATTCCAAATCCGTTGTACTTGACTTGACTTTGCAGGTTCGGTGTTAAGAAAAAAAAGAAACTTTTTTGGCTTCTACCACTGCCCTACTTGAAACTGTAAGACTTAGAGATTTTTTTTCTGTAAAGATTTTCTCATTTTCACCCTTTTCCAAGCTACCACATCAGTATATTTTATGTAATCAAAATAATATATAATCAATTGCTCTTTTGACAAATTTGTTGAGCTTTAAAAGATTTCACGTGGAGAGAGAAAATAAAATTTGTTCAGAAATATCTCATACACAGACAAGAAATTGCCACAAGATAAAAATGTTGCAAATCCCATAAAGGGGGGAAAACAAACAACAAATAATGGTGAAACCTTAAAATATATTTCAAAACCTGCACAAAATCCATAACCTGAAATTAAGATTTGTTTTTTTCAAAATATGGATTATACCTACACCTGAGGTCCTAGTTAAAGATACAAGTTTCTGAGCATCAGCTTTGACTTACTAAATCAAAATCTCTGAAGGTGGATCTTGGAAATTTGCATTTTTAACAAGCTTCCTACATGATTACCTGAGCCACTAAAGTTTGACAACTACCCTTATGGAGTTTCACAGACATTAAAACAAATAGACAAAAACAACACCTCTTCCAACAAGAAGAACTTTGATGATGTCAAGGCTTAAGTCCCTTTAGACTGATCAGCTTGATTGAAGCGGAGGATCTCTTCCTCTGGACAGAAATCCATCCCATTAACACTGGTCTTGGCTCTAAGAACAAGATAAAGCAAGTAAGAGAGTAATAGGTCTCACCCTAATGCATAAATCTCCTTGAGGACAGAAACTAGTGGTTCACAGTCATGTCCTCAGCATAGAGGAGGCACATACATATTTGTAAATGAATGGTGAACATGATCAGAAAATTTGCCGCACCAGTAAAAGGGCAATCAATTGTCTCATTCAAGCACAGCAGTCTTTCCCAGCATGTATGACCAGCTACAATACCTTGAATAATCCAGCTCCTAAGTATGTTGAAGGCAATGGTGTATGTGGGAGACTAACGGAAAATTACTAGTTGAGAATAAAAGCAAGCTGTGTTCTTGACCTTCTCTGTGCTTTTCCTTTTTACTAGGCAAGTGGCACTATTACTGTTTTCATCACTGCTGCTTGTGGTATTCTTTGTGAGCAATTTATTGACGTACTATTATTCTTTCTGCATCTTTCTATTGTATTTCTTCCCTTTAAACTTTTTCAGATGAGACTTTTTATTTTATTGCAAAAATGGTAAGTGGATACTTAAAATGATAAAAATTTTGAAATTATACCTGCATATCTTAATGCATAGTTTTGACACAAATCGAGCACTAGAAAGGGGAAAAATCAATAACTAGTGAAACACTGTAGCAATGGCTGGTAATATTATGGTGGCCCAAAGCAAACAGTTTTGTGAATAAGAATTTCATAGTCTGAGGAAGGCATATGTTTTTAATAATAAAATTTACATTAAAATATTCCTATAAAATAAAAGTTCCCAATCCAACAATCAGACAAAATTGAAGTAAATCACTTGACCTACTTATTACAATTCTGACTTTCTGATAACTTGGTAAAATAAAGTTAATGATTAGTTAGGTAAAATATTTTGTTTACAAAATGGGAAGTCAAGGGTCCAGCCCCATGGCCGAATCATTAAAGTTCCACGTGCTCCACTTCAGCTGCCCAGGGTTCACATGTTCAAATTCTGGGTACGGACCCAGTCCACTCAACAGCCATGCTGTGGAGGCATCCCACATATAAAGTAGGGGAAAACTGGTACAGATGTTAGCTCAGGGCGAATCTTCCTCAGAAAAAAAAAAAAAAAAAAGGGAAGTCAAAACCTAATGGGTGGTTTTAAACTGGGATGAATTTTGTAAGACCAGAAATGGTACAAAGATTACCTGCTATCATTTCCAATTTAAATTTATATATAGCATACATTTCAAGTATTACATATTATTTATAAATAACATAAGGTGCCCATGGAAATCTAGTGTCATCTTCATAAATACGATTAGTTAATAAATAATTCATTTGTCCCAGAAAACTTTTATGTATCATCTTTTAAATGCTAAACATAATGATATAGTCTTTGGAAGAATAAGGATGAAAATAGATGGAGTCTTATTGACAAAAAGCCCGCGAGAAATCGTTCATAAATGTACTACCTACAATTATGAAAATAACGAAATATTGAAATGAAATATTAAAGAATAGACACTGACAAGACAGAAAGACGAAGAGAAGAAGAGTATTGCAGACAATTTCAAAAGCCCTGAGATTTTTGGGGAATCGTTATCAGCCCAAAAAAGCTGGAGTATGGGGGAAAGGAAGAACTGAGGAAAATGAAGCTATGCAATAACTGCTTTGTCAATGATGTGTGAAAGCTTGACCCATTTTTACTATCCGTTGCATTTCAACATGAATCCCCCATTATCCCGTATGCATGAAGCTTTCCAAATCCAGGCACATCTACCAGCAAACTGTTCTACTCATCCTTTTGCATGTGAAAGAAAATAATGTAACTCTTTTGCATTTATAACTCTTTTTTCCTGAATCTCTCAACTGAAAAAGTATAAAGCAAGATTATTTTTAATGCCTAGGGGTAAAACAGTATCATCAATGATACTTAACTCCAGTTAATTATCAAACCTAAGAACTGGACCTGTTTCATAGGCTTGATGTTCCCCTGCAACTTCTGGTTATGATGTCAATAAAACACCATGATATATGCTTACGTTTGCGTATGTGTGAGAGTCTTGGAATGTAGAAACTTTTGTGCTGAATGAGGCAAATATTTGCAAAGTTGATAAAAAATAAACAGCTTTAGAGTTTAAAAATCATGCACCAATATTCATATTTGAATATTCCATTTTCATAGAATTTTACATGTTTGGCCTCAAAATATATTTGAAATCTCCATTTCTAAACCTCCTTTTAACACCTATTTCATAATATGGAGTGAAGCACTGTTTCTGCCAAAAGAGTTTGAATGGAAAACCTACAGGCATGCAATCTCTGGGCACATAATAAAACATACAACTAGTAACAGAAAAGAATAGTCCTTTATAGTTTACAGAGTGCTGTAAATATTATATTATCTTATATAATCCACATATCATTTGTGTGAGACTTCATTGTCACCACATGCATTTACTTAGGAAGAAAGTGAGATCTTCAGATTATTCTTCATTTTAAGTTATACAGCTAATAAAGGTCAAAGCTCAGTCTTGAATTAAATCTTATTACTAATCCATGTATCTTTCCCAAAAACTGTGCTCCAGGTGACCAGAACACATGGCTAATGAAGCCAAAGTCACGGGTGACAATGTTCCAAAAAGTAATTAGATTTGCTCTGATCCAATAATGCATCATTTTATTTAATATTAACTAAAAGTCAGCCTGCTTGTAAATACTTATCACAGATAACTAAGAGTCATTAGAAAAGAGATTATGGATAGTTTAGGAGAAATCACAACCACTAATGGATAAAACAAATCAACTTTCATATAATTCTGATGGTTCATCAAAATAAGTACAATTGCACACCTGATTTTCCATCTGTCTAAAGTAAGTATAGCAAAATGAAATATCAATGTGTGTATAGAAACATAACTATTTCTACCTTTTCAACATTTGAGCTATAATATGCCTTCAGTAGTAGAAATAATTTTTTAAATTATTTTTTAAATACTTCAAATATCAAAATGTTTCACTATTTTTATTTTTTTCACTTCCCACCTTCCTCTGATTTTACTTAGAATTTTGATTCTGAGTTTTAAGCTCACTCAATCTAAGATGAAATTTGTCACCTCATGCTTTAGCTGGTTAATTCTGTATAGTTCTCCAAATCCCATCCATCAGTAAATGACTTATTAGCAACATGAATTTTTCTCTAAACCAGTACAGATTTGAGATATTTGGATTTTCTACAACTTCCGCCTAAAACATTGCCAATGACCCATGGCCTAGCACAGTGATTTTCATGTGGTAGATATTCAGTAAATGTTTGTGAATTAAGGTGGGAACATTGGGGAAGGATTCAGTTCATGGAAGATAAGTGGTATTGAGTAGAATGATGGCTTCGTCAACTTTGAGGCAGTTTGTATTCACCCAGCATGTGTGAGTCACCTCCCCAGGTAAATTATCCATTGTTCAGACAAAGAAAGAAAGAAAAAGAAAAAAAATAACCCCTACTCCATGGTGTCACTTTTCTTCCTCCATTTATAATCAGAAATGAACCAGGGAGGGAAAAAAAAGTAATAATGAGAAAAGATAAATTAAACTTCTAAACTTCATGAAAGTTAAAAGTTTGGAGAAATGGAAGTTTGTACTTTAGATGACCCAGAGCATCCATTTCTAATAACTTTATAATGACAATTTTCTTTGTAAATTCTCATGCATGCTAATTTAGATTGATCACAGAATCCTTTGAAAGGTTGAAAATTATTCCTGCCTGGTTTTTAATGAACTTGTATATTGAGATAGAATTTGGGGGATGATTTGGTCCCTTTTTCCCATCAGGCTGAGAACTATTAATGTAGTCTCAGCCAAACATAAAAGGGTCAGAGAAAACCTTATCCAGTCTGTGTGCTTTTTTTCACTGAGATCATATTGAGCACATGATAGCAGAATAACCCCAGAATAGGCCCACCCCAGGCACAACTTCATGTTGATAAGCTGTTAGATTGTGCTTCACTACCATGCAGTTTTCTTTTTTCCCCCAAAGGGCAGGCATTTCAATTCAACACACAGCCAAGAGAGCAGCAAACTGCTGGCTTCTGTGGTTGATTGTTTCTCATCCTCAATCCTTTAAGAGAAACTAATTCTTTTTTTAGCAATTTACTTATTCTTTCTTGCAATCATTCAAAACATTTTTTTGGACGTCTGCTAAGTGCACTGCACTGTGAGAGATGAAGTCATCTTAGTTCTGCCTTCAATCTACCAGAGGATTTAGACAGGTAAACAAATCATTACTCAATACAGTGGGATGGGAACTTTCAGAGAAGCAAACGCGAAGGGCACCAGTAGCATAAAGACAATGCTGTTTCCAGAGAAGGGCAGACTTGTGCAGGACTTTTGCAGAGAAAAAGTGGGCTTGAAAAGGTACAGAAGTGAGAAGAGAAGTTATTCAGCCAGAGGGAATAGGGAGTGGAAACAGGCAAAACAGTGTGAACAAGATGAAGCTTTTTCAGAACAAGTGTGATTAGAAATATTCCTTTTTAGAAGAAGAAGCATAATATACTTTATTCTGCTAGAATTTTGGAGCGGTAGGAAGATAAGAGGGCCAATATATATCAGTTAGTCAGGACCAATGATAGTAAAAATAGAAATGGACAGAAGATAACATTTGGCTAAATAAAAATTGAGATATTGAAAGTGATAGTGAACAGAAATTTTCAAGCCGTGAAAGCACCATGTGTTAGATGGGATTTCTCCTGAACAATATTATGAAGTTAATTTTGGTATTAATACAGGCCAAACACAAATTTGAGGTCATTTCTTTGCGGATTTGAAGTGAGTTTTGGGGGATTGTAGCCATGAAAGAGAGGCTGGGGAATGATTTTTATCTGCACAGTAGGGAAGGATAAAATGGGTATCTTTCTCAATCTCATCAAGCTCCAAGTCTCTTAAAATTAAAAAACATTCCGGGGGCTGGCCTCATGATGTAGTGGTTAAGTTCACGCACTCCACTTTGGCTGCCCAGGTTTGCAGGTTCAGATTCTGGGCACAGACTTACACCACTCATCAGCCATATTGTCAACACCACTCGTCAGCCATGCTGTGATGGCAACCCACATACAAAATAGCAGAAGACTGGCACAGACGTTAGCTCAGGGCTAATCTTCCTTGAGCAAAAAAAAAAGAGGAACACTTGGGCCCAGCCTCGTGGCTGAAGAGTTAAAGTTCCACATGCTTCACTTTGGCAGCTGGGGTTCCCAGGTTTGGATCCTGGGTGCGTACCTACTCCACTCATCAGCCATGCAGTGGAGGCATCCCACATACAAAGTGGAAGAAGATTGGCACAGATGTCAGGGCTAATCTTCCTCAAGCAAAAAAAAAAAATCTATTTTCTTCTTATATTTGCACCAAACTGTAAATAAGTACTACTCTTAAAGAATATACATAATCTACAACTAACTTTTTTTAAATTTCAGACCCACTCTGCATAAACAGCATTTAATAAAATTATTTTTGTACAGTGTTGATACATATCTCTAAATTTGTGATGTGTCCAGCTTTTGAATGATCTGAGATACAAAGCTATACACTTATATAATGTCAGCAGAAATAATCATGTAGTTAATGCACCAAGATATATTGAATATTTTTTCAAACATAATTTTTTAATACTCAAAAACTAAAAGAAAAACACCCATCTGGAAGGCTCAGATCAAAAAATATTTGGTGTTCTAGGAGAGGAAGGCATAGATAAGAGTGCAGAAGATCACACAGCTTTCCCTAAACTTAAGACCTCAGTTCTTTTTTCCTTAATACCATTGTGTAGCACTGTTCTCTCCTATGGCTGCTATCTTCTTAAATAGGACATAAGCTGTGCAGTTGAGGAGTAAGCAATCTGACCCTGTGGAAAAGAGAGCTAGAAAGACACAGTCAAAAGTACAAGCCATTCACCAACTTAATGGACCGATCCTTATCCTTAAATATCATTAGGATATAAACTTCCTTCTTTTGAATTTCTTCCCAGCCTTCAAATGAAATAGCCATGGGAAAATAAGTGCCAAATGTCTTTGATGTGCTGCCTCAAAATTCTATCTTTGGGGTAGTATAAAACCTTACCTGGAACCAGTAAATTAGAGTTTCTGTTATAGCACCAAAATTCACAACAAGATATTGTTAGAGTAAATTCAAAGAGAGAAGACAGTCACTGTAAACTGCATAGTAGCTGTATTTTATCTATCAAATCAAGAGCTAATAAGCAAAAACACCGTGGGACTATGGATGATTTCAAAATACTCCGAAGCACCCTAAGTATAATTTTCTAATTTAAAAAAATAAATAAAAGTCTCAAACTAGAGATTATTTAAATTCATTAATCATCAATAGCCATACTAAACTAAAGTGAGAGACCCATGAAAGCCAAGACAGCTGCTATGTGTTCAATTAATTAATGCTAGTGCCTTCAAAGTGAAATGCACAGGAGCAAGTTCTCAGAAAGAACAAGAAAGAAGAAGTCAATGTGTCTACGATTGGAAGCATGGAGGGGAAAACAATGCCAATCACTATGCTGGGCTCACTACGTCTTACCCTTTTTTCCTCTCCTTGCCAACAGATTATAGGTCTTGGGAAAAGATATAGCAAATGATATAGAGAAATGCAAAAGACAGAACAAAGTATAAAAATAGGCATTCTTGATTCCTTTCTTTATATAACCCCTCACACATATTTTATTCATCAACATGTCCTAGCACTCAATCTCCCAAACATACCCTCTATCAGTTCATTTCTCTACTTTTCACGGATTGCCACCAATCCAAGCCTTCAATATCTCTACCTCCACTACTTAAATAGCCTTCCAACTGGTGTCCGGCTCATCAGTTCTGCCACCACGCCCACCACTCCTTTATTCTCCACCCAATTTCCAAAGAGTCTTTATGAAATAAAATAAAGATATGTTGGTCCTTCATGAAAACACTCCAAGGACTTTTCATAGTACTTTTTTAAAAATTTACTTTTTATAATTTAGATACAGCAAAATATACTGTTTGATATATGGGTTTTGCCAAATGCATAGTCGTATACCCACTATTACAATCCAGAAGGAAGGAAGGTATTTTACAAAATGAAAAGAAGTAAGACTAATTGCTAAGGCCCCTGTTCAGTTTCTGAGAATGACTTTAATTAGGGACCCCTGCAAATCCTCTAAGCAGTAGCCACTAACATCTCAGTGGACACTTGAATGAAAACAAAGACATAGCCATGTGAAGATTTGGAGGCACAGCATTCAAGGCATAAAAAATCAAACCAAGTAATGATAAATTTTGGTTTGTCTAAGTTATGGAAAGGCCAGAGTGACTGTGATATTGAGAACAAAGGAAAGAGTAGTATAAATTGACTTTGGAGAGGTGGTGGGTCCAGCTCTTGTAGAGCCTTATAGGCATAATGAAGAGTTTGGATTCTTTCCAATTGTGACAACAGGAATGGTATGCTTTGATTTATGCTTTAAATACACCTCTGCTGGCTGTTAAATAGAGAACAAATTGAAAAGAAGAGGAGAATAATCAGATTGTTCAGCCGGGATGCTGTAGCAAGAGCTCAGGTCAGGATCGTAGCATTTGAGCAGATATCAGTAAAAATGATAGAGATAGTTGAATTGGAGCTGTATTTTGGAGATTAAAGAAATGAGATTCTCTCTGGGATTGGATGTGATGGTGGAGTGTGGCAAGGAAGTAAAAGAAAGCATACATGATTTTGCCCAGTTTGGGGCCAAAACAACTGCAGAGGGAAGGGAGACATTCTCAGAAAGAAATTAAGACTTATTTTAGACTTGTTAAATTTAAGATTCATTTATGATATCTAAGTAGTATTGTACAAAGAACAATAGGTTTTAATTATATTGCTTTACAAACAAATTATTTTCTCAATTCCCAGCCCAATTGACATCGCTTGTGGAATTTCATCTTTATGTCTCCAGGCTTAGGTAAACACCTTTTTCTACACTCATATTACTCTGTGTTCATCTCTAATATCCCAGATGATAGCAGATATAGTTTCTTTCATCTGCTCTAGCAGAGTTCCTACCTTAGGATATAGTCAATTAATAGATTTTAAATACCTGGTGTTTCTTTCTCATATTTTGATTTTTTGAATCATATCTCCTGCAAAGAAAGACTTTCTACAAGTAAGATTTTGAAAATATCAAAGTGTCAAATGACCACAATAGGTTAAAATGAGCACATGCAACAGGAAATAGAAGAGAAAGAGTTACATCAAGAGAGAGACAAGGGTATAAGAGAGAATTTGCCTAAATGGAATGGCCTAAATGTAGGTAATGCAGATGTTCACCTAAAGCCAAGAGGGCTTCTTTGTTTTCAATAACTTCGCAATATTTTATTAAATATGCCTTAGAATCTTTTCCTTTATTTAACAATTTATTCTCACTTTTTTGGCCTTTAGTTTTGTATTTTTGACAGTTTCAAAGTTGATCCCTTATTCTGTTTGTACACTCGTGTCACAATGCTTCAGTTTTTCATGGCCTTCTTCCTTTGTTCACATGGAGATTTTTTTTTCCAGCTCCCTGATATGAGATCTTACAGGATTCCATTTGAACTAAGTTGTGGATGAGTGGTCTTTATGTACCAGTTGTGTTGAGCTGATATAAATGTTATAGGTAAAACTACCATTTTCCACTGAACACAGTTTTAATCTTTTCTCTGTTACATGATCCTAACCAAAGTTGGAACTATTTTTTCCACTCAAGGTACATCAATGCAAGCAAATCCCAAGATTTTCAATACAGACCTTTCCAGCATAATAACTTTTACTAATATAGTTAATGCAATTAGTCTTTTTTCACAAACTGTCGGTATTAGGGCATCTTACCTTTATTATATATACAGAATAAAGTTTTGTTAAAGTTATATGCAATTATTGATACACAAAATTAAGACAATGCAGTATAAATTTTTAAATATGACCTAGCATAACAAGATAATACTGTTTTATGTCTATATGTTTATATGTTATATGTTTAAAAAACACTATTTATGATTTATTTTACTATTAAATGTCTATTATCTATACAATAGTATCAAGAAATTCAACTACCCACAATTTCTGTCCACCCTTACACATTTAAAAACAGCTTAGCCACATAAAAATCCATGTAGCGAGAGACAGAGCAAGTTTACTGAAGCAAGAAGAATAATCTTCTAAAAAGGCTTCACGGGTTGATGAATTTAGGAAGTAAATACCTCTTAATATCTATTCTCTCAGGATATTTTAATGTGTGGAAATTCATGATTTCCTTTATTTACAAAGCAGTAGCATTTAATTAAAAAGTACTTATAGGACATTTCAGTTGAAGAGAGGGAGTGATGGGGAAAACACTGAGTCTTATAACCACAATGGATCTAAGAAAGGCAATTTACAGAAAACAAAATATTTAAGGTCTATCAAATTGCAGTCACTCCAAGTATATTTTACCCAAGTCAGCAAATTGATACAGGAGAGGAAGGCGGGGCCCACTGGGGAGGAGCTTGCTTGAACTATTTAATATGGATACCACATAGCAAAAAAGTATTTCAAGCATACATTAGAAACTAAACCCTGAGTTACATACTATGATATAGAAGAGACATGGCTATTTTCTTCATGAATTTACACATTTATCAGGAATAAAGTAAACTATACAATTGAAAACAAAAATCACCATTACTTCTACCACTTGGTGTCTTGATTAAGGCCTCAAGTAATACTACCTTCCATACTAATTATTTGATTGATTTGATAACCATGTTGTTGTTACATGCCATCAAGTCAGCTCTGACTTCTGACAACCCTGTGACTGAGTGATGTCCACAGTGTCCTGCCCTCCACAGCCCTAGTCAGCCTCTGTTAAGTCACATCTATGGCTTCCTTTATGGATTCAGCCCATCTCATATTTGGTCTTCCTCTCTTCCTGCTGCCTTCTATTTTTCCCAGCATTCTTGTCTTTTCCAAAGAATCCTGCCTTCTCTTGATGTGCCCAAAGTAGGACAGCTTCTTTCGTTTTATCATTTTGGCCTCTGGCAATAGTTCAGGCTTAATTTGCTCTAGGACCCACGTGTTCATCTTTCTGGCAGTCCAGGGTACTTGTAGAGCTCTCCTCCAACACCATATTTCAAAGGAATCAATTAGCCATACCACTTATTATCAATTGTCAATCAATTATTATCTTATATCAATTATTAATTATCTTAATATCAAGAATCAATTAACCATACCACTTATTATCCATAAAAGTTAAATCAAAATACCAATTTTATTTTATTTATTTTTTTTTTTTGCTGAGTAAGATTTACCCTGAGCTAACATCTTTTGCCAACCTTCCCCTTTTTTGTATGTGAGTGGCTGCCATAGCATAGCACCTGACAGACAAGTGGTGTAGGTCTATGCCTAGGAACCAAACACAGGCTACTGACATGGAGCACACTGAACTTAACCACTAAGCCACTGGGACTGGCCCCCAAAATGGCAAAATTTTAATGATAATTTCGATCATTTAATGTGAGAGAATTTTTGCATAATTTAATATATGTATTACATGGTTTCACATGGAAAGCGCCTTCTTTATGATAAGGTATAGATTATTTCCATTATTTATTTGTTAGAGATGTTACTGTTTAAGGGGATTAAAACAGTTTTATTGCCTTTAATCTCATCATTGAAATGTAAGTCACTAAGTCTCTAGTATATTATACCTGGTAATATATTCATGATTGTTTCAAATTTTAACCTAAACTCCACATTCGGTTTTTTTCAAATGATATATCATGTAGTAAATCTATAGGTTCTTAAGAGTCAAAATCACTTTGCATTTTTAAAGTTGTTTATTGAACCAGAACTAAATCCACTATTCTTGCACTATATCCGAAGAAGTGATTATGGAAAGTATATTATGCATGTACTACAAATTAAAAATATATATATACATAAAACATTTCTACTTACTGTTAAAAAATTATAAAATTCTCCTGATAACCTCTGGTTCTTTAATTGAAAAGGTCAATTTTTTCACTGAATCATTTATTAAGATAAATACATTTAACAGCTATTATGAGCCAAGCATGGGCTCTTATTATGAAAAATAAGCACTTGATGGTTCTATAAGAAAGCCTATATTAAAACATGCTCTAAGCAAATAATTTTATAGGTCTTTTCATAAAATCACTATCTATTCTTCAACAATTTCACACAGTGAGGCAACTGAAATAAGGTCATTAAGATGACTTAAATAAGGTCATTATATTGAGGGAACCTATGGTTAATATTTTTATTTTCTCTTTCTTTTGTTGGAAGATTTGGGTTAAACACTATATGGTACTATAGCTGGATTTTTAGCTCTTTATGCATTTGAAAATTCATTTTGGTTGTTAAAATTTAGTGGGGCAGGCTGTTTGGCCTATTTCTACCAGAAGATATTGTGTAAGCCACTTATCTTTCAAAAACTCAACCAGCATTACCCACAGCAGGGACATCACGGGAATATAAAGGAGAAGGAATGAGTAATAGATAAAAATAACAGCTACGGGGCCAGCCTGGTGGTATAGTGGTTAAGTTTGCGTGCTCCGCTTTGGCAGTCCGGGGTTCATGGGTTTGGATCACAGGCCTAGACCCACGCACTGCATAACAAGCCATGCTGTGGCAGCATCCCACATACAAAAGAGAGGAAGATGGGCACAGGTGTTAGCTCAGGGCCAATCTTCCTTAAAAATAAATAAATAAGTAAATAAATGAATAAATAAAATAAATAACAACTGCATTTCATGAGATGATATACAAAATAATAGAAACAGTTCAACCAATGAAAAATGGAGTCTCCATTTTGTTGTGGAACCTTTGCAATAACTAAGTCCAGTGTAACACACACACACCATCTGATGTAGCAACTCTGAAGATGCACCATTGTGAAGCAGGTCCAACTCCTGATCCTGTGATTCAGGAAAAAAATTATTAAAACAATGAAATCTATGGCCGGCGCCTGGTGGCACAGAGGTTAAGTTCACACATTCTGCTTCCAGCGGCCCAGGGTTTGGGGTTTGGCTCCCAGGTGCAGACACGGCATCACTTGTCAAGCCATGCTGTGGCAGGCGTCCCACATACAAAGCAGAGGAAGATGGGCACGGACGTTAGCTCAGGGCCAGTCTTCCTCAGCAAAAAGAGAAGGCTTGGCAGCAGATGTTAGCTCAGGGGTGGTCTTCCTCAAAAAAAAAAAAAAAAAGTGAAATCTACAGCTGTCAAAATATTTAACCTGCTTGATCAGATGATGTTGTGAGAACATATTTGACTCCCCAGGTTGCCAGGAGGAAGTAAGTAAAGAGGGAACTTGGCAGCACTTAAGTTTTGGTCTAAGAAACATAACCCCCATCACTACTACATGCATCACCAGCCAGGCATCCTAAAGGAATACCATGCCATGGGAATCAAGATGGAATAAGAGGGTGCAGACAGTTAGTTTGCTGACATGCTATTTTTTCTCCTTCGTTCCCAATAAATATCCTGTTCCTCAAAAGTCTAGCAAAAATGGTTACTTAATTTGATCACTATTAACAGTAGATCAGGGAGAAATGGGAAATGCTATTAAAGTCCTCACTCACTTCCCCAGATTGTCCAGCTCACTCGGGGGCCATCTTAAATAGAGAAGTTAAAGGAGTCACCCAACTTCCAACAACTTAGCTCTGCGTGAGCCAGACTCCAACACCAAGTCTGTCTAGCTCTTCAGCTTGTGCTAGTTGATGCTGCCGTATTAACTGAATGTGGCCTGATTTTTTTCCTGCCATTGAATTGTTAGATTTACTAGAGGGGTTGAGTTCATGTTGCCAAGATGCTCGGAAGGGAAACAAAGATGGCCAGAAGGATATATATGCTGCCTAGACTTTATTAATTCCTTCCTCTTGCAACAATCTGCCATCTAACTGTATGAAAAGTGGATATTACATGAATTTCCATTTTTTCATAGTCAATTGCTGAAATCATCACAGATCTTCAGAAAAAACCCTGCTCTACTAAAATCACAAGATAGCCATGGAGACATTTCCAACACATTCTGTAATTTGATGTGAGAAAACATAAAAGGAAGAAAGAAATTGTGCTCTCATGCTTTCATTTTACCACTGGAGTAAAGGCATGAAAATTGGCTGCCAATGACTATAACTACCATTAGTTGCTATTAGAAATTGTTTCTCTGAAAAATATTCTATGGAGGAATTACATTAATTATAAGGCATAAAATGAATAGCACAAAGTAATTTGGGAAATTTTTATTGGTGAATTCGAAAAGGAGAGAATTTGGAATTAATTATTAAAGAAGAAAACCTAATCTAATATTCAAAAATGATTAAAACTATGATGATAAAATAAACTTTGCCATTTTTCTCCAGACCCTTGGCTGGCCTTTCTAATTTACACAAAGCCCCAAGCTCTCAGAGCTGATCCAAGCAGAACAGGCATACACTTATCATACTGCTAAGAACTTCCTACAATTTTTTAACATCCAAGGCTTGCAAAAGAATACAAATCAGTAATCCTTACAGAAGGGTTGTAAACCAACATGGAGGGTAGTTAATTATATTATTTTAAGCTAAGGAAATGTTTGAATACTCACAGAAGCAGAAAGCATCTATAGATTCCAAATATATATCTGGCCATGGGATTTTTAAACCTGTTTTTAAAACAAATCAAGGATCTCAGAATTGAGCTAAATACATGATTTGTGACATAAAGAGGTCCTACAGAGTTCTGAGTAAGAGTCTTCAGATCAAAGTTTTCTGCTAAGAAAAGTGTTTGGGAAGAGAAAAATGTTGTTAAAAACATTATATTGTGAAAATAAAACTGATAGACCTAGATGCTGTCTTCTAAGAGGAACAAAGGAAAGGAAAAAGAGTTGGATCATGAATATATGTTTATTGTAAAGAAATATTGCCTGAGGAGCATTAAATATTAATTCTAGATTTCAAACTAAAAATGTGCCTACACTATTTAGTTAGATATCAAAGTGAGACCTTGACAAAATAAAATATTTATATATAAATAAAAGTGTCCATAAAGGAATTTAAAGTTTATCCTTGAATCTGCCACTCCAGCACTACAATACCAGAAGGTTGTCAATATGGTGTAAGTTTACTTCCTTGCAGGAAATTATAACTCAAAAACCACAAGAAGTTCTCTGGTAGTAAAGCAATGCAACACAGATAAGCTTTTTGGTGTTGTTGCTGCTAATTTAAAAACCTCTAAAACATTTATAGAGAATTTTAAATTATGATTCATAATCATTTATTTATTCATTCAACTATAATTTATTTAGAATTCTACAAGCTAGCAATCCAAGAGCTAGACGATATATAAAGTTCCTGTTCTTCTGAAGTTTGTGTCCTAGTTGGAATAAAATTGAAATAGAGAAAAAAATTAACAATTAAAAACATGTCAATCAGTTAGAAGTGACATGAAGAAAGTAAATCAGGGTTAAATAAGAGAGAGTAACTTGCCTAGGCTACTTTAGAAATCATCTAAATGTGCTTTACACTGCGGGGATGGTGTAAGATATACAGATACTATAAAACAGCAACATTTGGTCTGAAATTTTATAAGGAATTTCAATAAATTACTACATTCACAGCATTACTATAACTTCAAGTTAGTCTTGATTTCAGAATACAAAAACTATGCTTTGTTTTGTTTTTTGCTATATAACTCAAGCTATAATAAGAACTTTCCTGAACTAAGAGTCAAGACCTGGGTTCTAGTTGTTTACTCATTATTCATTCATCGCTCATTAAACTTATTTTTCAGTCATTCAATATATATTTATTAAATGCTTACTAAGGGCCAGAAAGTCTTGACTGGAAGTCTTGATATATAGCAGTAAACACTACATGTAAAGTTTTTACCCTTTTTATTTCCTTCATAGAATTTATGACAATTTAGACTAGATATGTATTTAAATCACTAGTTCATTTCCTCTTTTCCCTCACTAAAGTAAAATCTCCACAAGATCAAGGACTATGTCTGTGATGTTGACCTCTTTATAGCTAACACTGTTATGTAGTAGATGCTCAGTAAATATCTGCAATAAAAGTAATGAAGGAAGAAGGAAGAAAGGAGAGTAGGAAGGAGGAAGGAGAAGAAGCACAGCAGGAACAGAGGAAGAGGAAGGATGGAAAGAAGGAAAAAAAGGAAGAATGTTAGGGAAGGTAGAAAGAGAGGGAGGGACGGACGGAAGAATTCAACATATTTATTGAGTGTCTACTGTTTGTCTAACAGAAGACAAACCCTGTTGTCTAACCTTGTCTAAACTGTTAGACAAACTGTTTCTTTAATCAAATCAAATAAACAACAACAAAAAACTACCAGTTTTATGGAAGTAAATGGATATTTGAAGAGCAGAATGGCCATTGCTATGGAAGAGAAAAACACAAAAGAGGACGAAGAACACAGTGTAGGGAAGAAATCAGAGAACGGTAGCTGAGAAAGGCAATGCTGAGTTCTTTCACAACTGCCTATCTTTGGAAAAGTTATAATTCTAACGTAAGAGTTTCTACTGAAGTTCAGGTGAACATTTCTCACTGCCTACTAGATCTTCAGTACCAGTCATTCCACAGTGACACAATTCAATATGTCCAAACTGACTTTCTCATCCTATTCTCTACAACTGTTCTCAATCATGATTTCATCTCTCATGAATCATGTGATCCTCCATCTCATTAAGCCAAAAAAATTTAAGAGCTTCCTCTTCCTCATCTACTCTATTCAAATGGTTTCCAAATCCTATCAATTTTCCTCCTAAATATGACAGAACACCCTTTCTTTCCATTTATACTTGTCCTGCCTTGTTTCAGATCCACTGTTTCTCTGCTAATTATAATAGTTACTTAACTAGGACTCCCTATCCCCATTCTTAGAGCTTTCATTCTCCATCATAAATGAAATTTTAAAAATCCAGAGAGTATTATGTCATCTCCTTAATTGAAAGACTTTAGTGACACTCCTTCAGTAAAGATAAAATCAGCAAAATTAAAAGTTCCCTCATGATTTGGTCCATAAATACCTTCTTTACATCATGTTCTTTATGCTCAAATCAAACCCAACTGCTTAAATTTCTCAAAGGTATTCTTCTTTTTCTCATCTCCATAATCTCAAATACGTTGTTTATTCTGCCTGAAGTGTCTACACCCCTTAGTTAGTTAGTGTACATAACTAATTCCTTCTCATCCTTCACTTTCCCGAACTTCTTTTGGATACTATCACACAGTCTTAGCATCCATGTGTTGCTTTTCATAGAACTTTTCATAGAACTGAACACAATTCTGGATAATAAGGGATACATTTTGTCTTCTATACTGAATTTTGAACTCCTGGAGAGCAAAAAGACTTGTCTGATTCACTTGGTACATAGTTGGCTCTTGACAAATATTGAACAAATCAGTGAAGGAATTAACTAATAAATCAACCATCAAACAATTTATTATTTCATTCATTAAATATTTTAGGGGATAAATTTATTTCTAAATTACTCTTCAGTGATCAAACTTCTAATCTTTATTTTAAAAGGAGAAAAATATCCCAGGATCTTATACCTTATTCTACAAGGGAATTAATTCTTATTCCTTCCTTACAGAACATGTGTGCATGCATGAACACCTGCCTATAGACTTACTATTCAGGATATTTAGTTTTCTTGTGAAGAGAAAACAAGATTAAATAGGAAAGACATTGAAATATAAAATTGCACTGTTAATGCAAATTAGCATGCCAATGAATGGTTACCTCTGATTAGCAGAACTTTTAAAATTCCAATATATGTGGATAAAGCATTTTAAACTATACTGAGTTTTCTTCTCACCATTTTCTTTTCTTAAGAGAATTCAAAAGTCTAAATTACTCCAGGTGTAAATTTTAAAGAAGTAAATGACACATATCATTTACCATTGGACACACACACACACTCCTTGAAAGTTTGGAGATGAGCAATGAGACAGAAATTTAGTTGATGCATTTTTTTTTTACACATTGAATGCTAACATCAGCAAGAAAAATCAATCAGTATGAATCAGCATCTTTTTTAAAAGGAAAAAATACAAGACAATCCCAAGAAGAAAACAACAACAACAAAATCCTTGGACTGACGTTTAAATCTATTCATGCTTTCTAAATCTTGATTAACTCAAAAACAATAAAAATGATTCAGGAAATACCATTGACATGATAAACTAAAACCAAACATTGAATAAGACAAACTATTATCAAACATACTCAAGGAGAACAAAATAAACAACACTTTGTAATATAAAGTGTAAGTATGAAAGGAGAAAACCCTCAGACACAATGTACCAGACACAATGTATCTTTATGAAGGGAAATATGAGACACCCTCATGCCATTAATCACCACCTACTTCCTTGGCACCCCAAAGTTGAATCTGTGAGGATGATGCTGGGAAGTGTAAATCAATTAAACTTAAATTTACTTAAAACCTGAATTTTATACTTCAGTATTTTCTGTTTAGCCATGTAACTTTCTTAGTGATACTTCATAGACAATATTAGCAGCTTTTCCTAAATGCTCTTATTAAGGGTTGTATCATACTGTAGTGAAATTGCTCATTTTCTTATTGTTCTCCATCCCATGCAAATGTAAATTTCTTGAGAATAGAGTATCTTTTTTGCAGCATCTTTAATGCCTAGCATTGTCCAGTTGCATGATTGGTGTTTACGATCTTCTGTTCCTGTTGAATAAAATGTCAGTATCTTCCAGCCAAAGACTACCAGGAACACACCTGTAGTTAAACAAGTTGTTTTTATGAGTCTTGGTAGTGGAGAAAATTACCCATCACGGGGAATCAGTAAGAGGGTGTTAGAAAGGACATATTACAGGATTTCATCCTGTGTTAGGTGACTTTGGGGCACATCTGAGGAAGCAAGTCTTTACTCTGGTTTGATGCAGTCAAGAAGTGAGGTTAATTCTATGATTGAGTATCTTACTACATCTTACCTAGGAGAAGGTAAGACTAGGTAGAGATCACAGCTATAACCAAGAAAGCAGCATCAGTGGCTCATATCAGCCACATTGGGAGGATGAATGGTCATTTATTTTTGGTTTGGACAATATCTGTGTGTTTGACTCTGTTCAAACATGATTATGCAGTGGTCTTGTTGTTTTCTTGATTCTTCATATTCACAGAGTGGCCTTATCCGATGAAGATATTTTGTGAAAATTTTTAGATTCTTCAGGAGACTATCAAAGCCTAGCCATGCAAGCCAAGCCAGTCCCACCAATGCTAAGGCCTGCCTGATAGTATCAAGTCAGCTTCTGAGTGGCAGGGGCTGCCTTCCTTTTCTCAAAAGAAATGGATTAATGAGCTGCTTAACACTATTTTTCACTCTTAGCAACTGATCCACTATTTCACAATGTATCAATTGCCCGATTGATCAAAATCATTAAAAAAACTTTAGTTGACTTGTCTGAAAGGAAATCCACTGACCCACTATATAACAAACTCTCAATTCTTGTAATGGATAGTGTCCAGAGATGATTACCATAAAGTCCTCCCCTTCCTATAAGTGTATGCTGTTCCACTCATCAAGAGGTAGATTTCATTTCCCTTTCTCTTGGCTCTGAGGTAGCTTTAAAATTTGCATTCATCAGTGGACTAAGCTGAAGTAATGCTGTTTCATTTCCAGGCCTAATCTTTAAGAGGACTGGCTGGTTGTATCTTTCTTCTTGGAACTGGTCGCCATCCAAGAAGCCTGACTACTCACCTTACCATAAAAATACACAGGCTGGCCATATGGAGAGAGGGAGAGAAAGGCCATGTGGAGAAACACTGAAGCACCAGGCATGTGAAAGAGGCCTTTTTGGACCTTTCAGCCCAACCTAACCCCTAACTAAACACATGGGCAAGACTAAACCTTGGCAAGGCCAATAGAAGAATTATCCAGTCAACCCACAGAATTGAGAGCAAATAAAATGTGATTGTTATGCAGCAATAAATATTGTACCATCTCAGAAAAAGAGTTCATTAAACACTTTAGGAGTCTACTTGTCCAGAAAGGTGGTACAGTTCTTGAAAGTTAAAGTTCTTGAAAGAATTAAAGAAGACAAAAGAAAATTGTATCATTTTCATTATAAATAATGAGAAAACATGTAAGTGCTTCAACAGTTTTTTTTACTAGCAAATTCTAAGAAATTTTAAGCAGGAAAACTTAAATGGATAACTTCAAGTTCCATTTGTGTCTGTGAGAGAAATTTTACAACAAATGTGTTAGGAATGTCCACTTGACTATTTCTACACTAATTCTTGATATAAAGGGATAATAATAAATAAAAATAAATGAAGACTTCTTCGAGAAACTAAATAAGGTACCCCAAATGAACAACCTTATGATCCAATTTTATCTAAGAAGGCAGAGTAGAAGTCTTCCATTCTAAGCTGGGGAGCTGAAGAAACAGACAATGTGAGGCCATAATATTGGCCTGGAGCTATTCTGTATAGGTGACTGAGGGAGACAAGGCTAAGGTTGCCAAATCAATAGGCTATAGGGCTGACACACTAACAGGAAGGTCAGAAAGTGCTATCCACGTTATTGTTCAACCAGAAAGAACACTTCAACTTTGAAAAAAGGTGGTACCTTCAAAGATAGCTGCAGATTTTTGCCTATAATTTTCCTCAGGAAGACCACTTGGATCCAGTCTAGCACTTGAGTTGTAGTTACTTGAAAACCTAAAGTCCCAAAATATAGATTATATTACAGATGCTGTTTTTCCCAGATCTAGTTGGTTTGAATCTTGTTCAAAGTGCACATTACAGATGGTCTAATTTGATTAGAGAGAAACCTCCCAAATGCTTCTGTGGAACATCCAATTTCAAAAGCATAATCTCCAGTGTACATTTCACACTGAGCAAATACAGTAATTGGTAACATTTATGTGTGTATTACTTAACAGAAATCATTTTTATTTTGGTAACAATCTTCTAAAAGCAATCAATGATATTATGAATATAATTATTCTTGAAACTTCTTTTCAACGGTAGTTAGAAATTGGAGCCAATTATCTACAGGAACAGACTTCACAGAAGCCTAAACTCTGGAATAACAGAGTGATGGTATACCTGGGAAACTGGTCTTTGATTCACTTAGTCCCACAGTAAACACTAAAAAATATACTTGAGTTTTTAGTAGTTATGTGCCTCTGGTCAGCAAGTAGGGATATTACTTGAATCTAGAAATATATACTGCCCCATAAAAAATGGCAGAGAGTTGTTCTGCAAAAGAAGTACTGGGTTACCACCATATTCAGGGGAGGGCACTGGATGCTGTGTAGGGATCTGAAAATCAGAGCAGCTTGTCCTTTTGATTGATACTACAATTATTTTCCTGGGTTTGAATAACAATTTTGTGTGTATTAAAAAACCTGTATCAGTTGACTGAGTCTTTGCCATCTTTTTGGTACCGTCCTCACAATGTAAGCCCTGCAGATTGATACCAAAAGTAAGTTTAATACAAAGCATCACACTCTGAGATGCTGACTTGGGGAGAAATAATGAAACTGAAGGATATGATCTCAGACAAAACAAGATCATAGTTTTAACCGTTCTTGGTAGCAGACAACAACAGCTGTGTAGGTGGATAACTAGGAAACACAGTTGTAAAAGTGTGTTCTCTTCCCTCTTGACTCCAGGATCTTTGGCACTTTGGCCAACTTGTTAAAAAAATTTTTAAAAAATTAAAAACCTAGAATCTGAAGCAAGCAAAATATATAATTTCCCTTTGGCTTCCATTGGCTCAATGGATGAGGCACCTGAGGTTTTATGCAAGAGAAACCACCAGATTAAGTGTCTGGCTGGCAAGGAAGCAGATACTAAAACTGTGGTCCCCATGGCCAGAATGAAGACAGCTGCAGTGGTGGTGCTGTGAAAGGTTGAGGCCATTTGAGTCTTGCAAGCCGCAGCCTGGCAGGCAGCAACTTTCCAGGCATGCTTTTGCAAACTGCTGAGGTATTAGATATGGGAAAGGGTGAAAAAGGAGCTGAGAAGTGCTTTACCTCATACCGCTGAAGTTTTAACTACAGAAAAAAAGAAAAAAGAAGGGATCAGATCACAGGAAAAAGACAAAATAAGTTAAAGTTTTGGTATTACTTTTAATTGTGAGCAACTCTGTTTTAAGCTGTATGAGCTAATCTTGCTACTTTACAGACAGGCTGAAATGAGAGCAATGACCTTGGAGCATTGTGATTTGCGCAAGCTAATTGGGTTACAAATAATGGTATGCAGAAGACTGGGTCTCAGAAATAATTTTCTAATTAGAACAGGTGGCCTCCAAGTGCAAATGAAAAAGTACTTAATTGAGACAGAAAACTTTAACTGGTAAGAGTAGGTAAAAGGTATTTCTTTTGGAAACTTCTGCTTAAAATATGATGAATATGTGTATGGGATGTGGCCAGGAATAAGGTGTTGTTCAACCATGGCATTGTTGCCGTTCAGAGTACTGTATTACATTGTTGTTCAGAATCATCCCACACAGTAGGGGATGATTAGCATCTCTGCTCCCTGCTCACCAACAAAGGGCATTATCTTAGGATCCACAGTTATTGAGCAAAAGCACTTCTGCAGAATTTAACCAAAAAAAAGCTGGAGGATGTGCCACCTAAATGTATACTTGATAAATATAAACTGACAAATCTTGATCTGTCCAAGGTTGCTAGTCTATTGAATTAACATAGTCTTGCAACCATGCTGATGTCTATTTCTGACATAATTTTGGTGAGGGGAAGATGATTTCTCTGGACTGAGACTAATTGAGATAAGAGGCAAGGGTGGGGAGGAGCAGGGGATGGACTGGCAGCGTATCTCAATCCTCCCCCAAATGACAAGCCTTAATTTAAAAAGTGCTTTTTCTGTTTGCATAGATTTTAAAAATTGTGGCTTGGGGCCAGGCTGGTGCCATAGTGATTAAGTTCGTGCGCTCCGCTTCGGTGGCCCGGGGTTCATGGGTTCGGATTCTAGGCACAGACAAACACACCACTCATCAAACGATGCTGTGGCGGTGTCCCACATACAACATAGGGGAAGATTGGCACAGATGTTAGCTCAGGGACAGTCTTCCTCAAGAAAAAAAGAGGAAGATTGGCAACAGATGTTAGCTCAGGGCCAATCTTCCTCACACACACACACAAAATATGGCTTAAAGCTACTATTTCTATGCTGGGAAGGGTCAGCATGAGTAAAAACATATACCTTGTTTCAATATAAGATGGCTCAAATCTGGGTGAAATTTGTGGCATTTTCGTCAAAAAAGCAAATAACCAGGGGCCAGCCCAGTGGCGCAGCAGTTAGGTTTGCACATTCCACTTCAGTGGCCCAGGGTTTGCCATTTCAGATCCTGGGTGCAGACCTATACACCGTGTATCAAGCCATGCTGTGGAAGGTGTTCCACATATAAAATAGAGGAAGATGGGCACAGATGTTAGCTCAGGGCCAATCTTGCTCAGTAAAAACAGGAGGATTAGCAACTGATGTTAGCTCAGGGCTAATCCTCCTAAAAAAAGAACAAAGGAGGAACAACCAAGTGGGAGCTGATGAAAGAAAGTAAGCATCTCTCTGTAGATGCCAGATGAAAAGAAGAGCTCAAGAGTGACTTGAGAAGATGCAGACTTGCTGCAAATGCTGAGCCCTTGAAAGAGGCAGTCAGCTGAGACTTTTTCCTAATGTAGCTCAAAGGTGCCTTCTATGCAAGGACCTCATGCATTTAATGGAAGTGACTCCGTTTACACTGGAATGGCAACACAAATGCTTTCTGGTATAGTAAGTCTCCTGTGTGAGTGCAGATTTGACAAGCAAAACAAAAACTTTGGTATTACAAGCTGCCAGGCAGATAGTGCATCTGAAGCAGCTAATTCATGGTAGGATTGTCAGTATACACTCGTGGTACCCCATGCAGTTACCCTGCCCCACCAAGGGCAAAATAAGACAACCAATGACTTTTTTGAAGTTTGAAAAAACCATAATTACCTTCTCTCTACAAATTTACCCAGATAAAGTGACTTCGTGTTCCTTCTCTGTTGAACTCAAGCAATTGAGCCCCAAAGAATGCAAAATCAAGCATGTAGATATGTCATGGCTTAATTCGCACAAAATGTTGAACATTTGCAATGCATCTTCCCATAAAAATAATTTATCAAATATCTTACGTTTTGCATGTGTATATTAAAATCTCTGGATACAAGTCTAAAATGACATAAAGTTATATATAAAGGCATTTAGCGATATCTAAATGTAACATAAACATAAATATGAGACAAATTTATTAGTGTCTTTTATGAATTGGATCTTGGGAAACATCACGGTATTGTAAAAATGTGGATTTAAGTCATTATACCACTTAAACTTTGGGATATAGTTTTAAAAATCTTTGATTTTCCTAGATACTAATTTAGTTGTATTTTCTGGCATTCTAGTATTTATGAGCTGGGCAAAGACAATAAACATATTCATATTGTCAAAGGTTTTAGTAATTTGAGTTCAACATCAAGGTTATCTATGATAAAAATTGACTACTGACACAAGTGAGAATGAAAAAGAAAGAGATAAAGGAGTCTTAGACTCAACTTCAAAGACTTTTATTTGTCTCTATTGTCCCTTTTTCTGGTTGTTGCCTGTTAGGGGATTCTAACTGAGATACTAAATTTTATGTGTTTAGAAAGTCTTGAGCCATCTCTCAATAAAGGATCAGATTTCTTTCTTCTGTTTCCTGGACTCATATAGATAACAAGATTTCTAGACTTTACAGCCAGTTCTAGAATGCTTGACCTTATGGTTAAAGAAAAGAAAAAAAAAAGATCCTCATTTGAGAGATCAATCTATAATTTAGACATCTTTTTTAGCATATATAGCACAGAACATCAAAACAAATGGGAAAAAGAAAGTGGATATAAAACTCTCTTGTTTAAAACAATTGTGTTAAGTAAATTGCAAATTATTGATATGACTACAAAGCCTTCTGAAAAAGATTGTGTTTCTGTTTTGTCACTTTAGGATCTGTTACTTCACACCACTTTTAAAATACAATTGAATAGTTTAACTACCTATTGAATTAATAATGCTTGAATTTGTTTAATTTCCTATCATCTATATGTGGAATACTTAACATACATATATGGCATACATATCATGGATTGCAAAATTCAATTATTGTTGTCAATTCTTCTGAACTTGATCTGTAGCTTTAACACAATCTCAATCAAAATTCCAGCAAACTCTTTTGAAGATGTTAACAAAATTATTCTAAAGTTTATCTGAAATGCAGAAGATCTAGAATAGCCAGCACAATACTAAATAAGAAGAACAAAGCTCTTCTTAAGAAGACTCACATTAATCAATTCCAATAAAGCCACAGGAGTCAAGACAGCATATATCAGCTAAACAAGAGACACATAGATCAATGCAATAGAATATAGAGCCCAGAAATAGATTCATACAAATTTTATAAACTAATTTTTCACAAAGGAGCAATGACACTTTAATGAAGAAAAGATCGTACTTTCAACAAATGGTGCTGGAACAGTTGGATGTCCTTGTGCAAAAATATAAGTCAAATCACAAACCTTATACTTTTCACCAAAATTAATTCAAAATTGATCACAGACCTAAATGTAAACACAAAATGATGAAAATACTAGAAGAAAACATAGGAGTAAACCTAAATGACCTTGGTTTTGGTGACTTTTAGATCCAATACCAAAAGTACAATCTGTGAAAGAAGAAAATTTAAGTTGTACCTTATTAAAATTTAAAACTTCTTCTCTGTGAAAGATCATGTTAAAACAATGAAAAAATAAGTCAAAGTTTGGGAGGAATATTTGCAAAACACGTATCTGAGTAAGTATATCAAAAATACACAAAAAATGCTTAAATTTCAAAAATAAGAAAACAAGTAATGCAATTAAAAACTGAACAGAAGATCAAAAAGGCCTCATCAAAGGAAATATACAGATGGCTAATAAGCATATAAAAGATATTCCTTATATATCATTAAAGAATTGCAAATTAAAACAGCAGAGAGAAACCACTGTAGACCTATTATGAATGACTAAAATTCTAAAAACTGACAATACCAATTGCTGGTGAGGATATGGATCAACAGAAACTCTCATTCATTGCTGGAGGGAGGGCAAAACTAGAGCAATTTTGGGAGATAGTTCAGCACTTTGTTACAAAACTAAACATAGTTTTACCATATGATCCAGCAATTTTGACAACAGATATTTATGTAACTGATTTGGAAACTTACGTACCCATAAAAACATGCACGGGAATGTTCATAGCAGTTTTATTGAAAATCACCAAAAACTGGAAGCAACCAAGATACCATTCAATAGATAAATGAATAAACATATTGTGGAATATACATTGGAATATTACTCAACCATAATAAAAAATGAGCACCAAACTACAAAAAAATTAATGAACCTTAAATGCAAGTAACTAAGTGAAAGGAGCCACTCAGAAAAGTCTACAAACTACATAAATATATGTTTACTAATTATGTCATTTTATAAGAGGTAAAAGTACAATGATGGTAAAAAGTTTAGTGGTTTTCAGGGCTTCAGGGTCAGGGTACGTTGAAAAGGTGACACACAGGAGGATTTTTGGGAAGTGAAACTCTTCTGTATAATACAGTAAAAACACTCTGCACTTGTCAAAAGCCATAGAACTTTATAGCACAAAGATTGAACCTTAATGTATATAAAAAAGAGAAAATCAGAGATGGTGTCCAGATGGCAATGTAAGCAGACTCTGAACTTACCTCCTCCCACAGATGCAACAAATTTACAACTACTCTTAGAAGAATTATCCTGAGAGAGAACTGAAAACTGGACAAAAAGAACCCCCGCAACAAGGGATGGTGCTGACTGAGGTGGAAGAGGGAGAAATACCTTGCCGGAGAGAAAAGAGCCATCTTTGAGTCTCAGCACAAAACAGCCAGTGGGGAGAAATCCTAGGGTACAAAACCTTCCTGAGAGTAGCGGGGCATCTGAGCAGAGGAGTGTTATCACATACGCAGCTTTTGGACTCAGCACAGCCAACACAAAGGTCATAATATCTGGCTTTGCTGGCAATTAACACCAACAGGGAATACCCCCAGAAAAACTATCAGACACAAGGGAAAGAAAGTCTGCTCTTAAAGGGCCTTGCACAAATTCACACATTTCCAAAAATAATCTAAAATCACCAGAAAGAAAGGTGCACTTTGGTGAAAAGAGACTCACTTTATAGGCTCTGAGCACATGTTGGTGAGAGGTGAGACATCCCCAAAGACTGAAATATTGGCAGCAGCCATTACTGTGATCTAGTACAGGCATGAAGACACAGACACTGGCAGATGCCATTGGAGTTCTTCCCCTGGCCTTTTAGCTGAGGGGTATGCCCCATCCCCTCGAGCACCATTTCATCCAGAACAGCCAGGGCAGGCAGTCCACCCTAGGGACTGACCCCACCAAACAGCAAGCCCTTAAGCAATTTGTGGGCCCACATAGGGAGGGTGCCTGGACATCTGCAGCTGGGCAAGTGGGTTGGCCTCTGCAGGGCAGGGTGTGCATGAGAGGTGGGTCTGTGCTGGTGGAGTGTGTGGAGCCTCTGCAGTGGGGCAATTGAGTCCACTTCAGCAGATTGGGGCACATGCACGGGGCATGATTATGTTGACAAGGTCTGGGGCCCTGTAGGTGATAATGCTTGTTGGCTGCAGCAGACTCGTGTTTTTCAAACAGCCACATAGAGGATTGGCGTTACCTTCCAAAGCCTGAAACAATTGGGTGCTCCCATGACTGGGGCAGGCCCTACTCAGCTGCAATCCTGAAAGAGCTAACAATAGCCTTGCAGTCCAAAGGTTTACAGCAATTGTAAGCCTCTGAGCCTAGCAACCAGCCATGCTGGGGTCCTACCCACTTAAGAAAAATGTGCTATTAGACCCTGCAGCCAACTGTGCTGGGGCTTCCCATGCTTGATAAAGTAACTGAAGGGTCCATAGCAGCCACATGAAGCTGAGCATTACAACCAGCTGGCCAGGGGGACAGGCTAACCTCCCCATGCACTCCCAGCAAGAGTAAATCCTGCCACAACAGAAGGACACACATAGCCCACACAGGCAATACTCCTGGAATATTTGGAACTTGCGACAAGAGAGAACACTGCTAGACTTCATAAAGCATCTCTTACATAAGGCCACATCTCCAAGATCAGGAGATGTAGCTGAATGACCTAATACATAGACATAAGCAGAGAGAAAGGGGAAAAATGAGGAGAAAAGGAATATGGTCAAAGTAAGGGAACAGGACAAAAACCTAGCAAAAGAACGAAATGAAATGGAGATAAACAATCTACTTGACAAAGTATACAGACTAAGAGTTATAAAGATGCTCACTGATCTTGGGAGAAGAATGGAAGAACTCAGTGAGAACTTCAAGAAATAACTGTAAAATATAAAAAAGAACCAATCAGAAATGAAGACTATAACACTGGAAACGAAAAATTCACTAGAGGGACTCAATAGCAGAGTAGATGATACAGAAAAATGGATCAGCAAGCTGGACCAAAGACTAGAGGAAATCACCCAAGCTGAATAGACAAATGAAAAAATAATTTAAAAGAATGAGGACAGTCTAAGGAACCTCTGGGACAACATCAAGCATTCTAATATCCATGTCAATAGGTATCCCAGAAGGAGAAGAGAGAGACAAAGGAGTAGAGAATCTATTTGAAGAAATAATAGTTGAAAACTTTCCTAACCTAAGGAAGGAAACAGACATCCAGATACAGGAAGAACACAGAACACCAAACAAGATAAGCCCAAAGAGGCCCACACCAAGACACGTTATAATTAAAATGTCAAGAATTAAAGATAAAGAGTGAATCTTAAAAGCTACAAGAGAATGGCAATGGGTTAAATATGAAGGAAACCCCATAAGGCTATCAGCTGACTTTTCAGCAGAAACCTTACAGGCTAGAAGAGAGTAGCACAACATACTGAAAGTGCTGAAAGAAAAGAAACTACAGCCAAGAATACTTTACCCACCAAGGTTATCATTCAGAATGGAAGGAGAGATGATAAGAGTTTCCCAGACAAGCAAAAACAAAAGAATTTTATCACCAAGAAATGAACCTTACAATAAATGCTAAAGAGACTTATTTAAGTGAAAAAGAGAAGACCACAAGCAGAAATAAGAAATTTTATCACAAAAAGAGCAATAAAAACACTGGGAAAGGCAAATATACAGTAAAGATAGCAGATCAAACACATATGAAGCTAATATGAAGGTCAAAAGACAAAAATACTATAATTATCTATTTCCATGATAAGAGGGTAATGGATACACACTCACAAAAAAAGGTTATATACGATATCAAAAGCATAAAATATAGGAGGAGGGGAGTAAAAGCAAGAGGTTAAATTAAAGAAACATCAACTTAGTATAGATTGCTATACTTGTAGGTTATTATATATGAATCTCATGGTAATCACAAACGAGAAACCTATAATGAAAACACAAAAAATAGAGAGAAACCAAAACACAATACTAAAGAAAGCCCTCCAACCACAAGGGAAGAGAGCAAGAGAAGAAGAAAGGAACAAAGAACTACTAAAACACCCAGGAAAAAAGTAACAAAATGGCAATAGGTACATTCTTATCAATAGCTACTTTAAATGTCAATGGACTAAATGCTTCAATCTAATGGCATAAGGTGGCCAATTGGATAAAAAATGAAGACTCATATGTATGCTGCAAACAAGAGACACTCTTCAGACCTCAAGACACTCACAAACTGCAAGTGAAGGGATGGAAAAAGATATCCATGCAGATGGCAATGAAAAGAAAGCTGGAGTACCAATACTTGTATCAGACAAAACAGACTTTAAAACAAAATCCTTAACAAGAGACAAAGAAGGGCACTACATAATGATAAAGGGAACAATCCAACAAGAGAATATAACACTTGTAAATATCTATTCACCCAACATAGGAGCACCTAAATATATAAAGAAATTATTAATAGATGTAAAAGGAGAAATAGACAGTAACACAATAATAGTAGAGGAATTTAACACTCCACTTACACCAATGGATAGATCACTCAAACAGACGATCAATAAGGAAATGTTAGCCATAAATGACAAATTAGACCAGATGCACTTAGTAGACATATATAGAACATTCCATACAAAAACCAGAGAATACACACCCTTTTCAAATGCACATCAAACATTCTCTGGGATAGATCACACATCAGTCCAAAAAACAAATCTAAATAAATTTAAGGAGATCTAAATAACACTAATCACCTTTTCTAACCGCAACAGTATGAAACTCGAAATCAACTACAGGAAGAAAATCAGAAAGCCACAAACAAGTGGAGATTAAACAAAGTGCTACTGAACAGTGATTGGGTCAATGAATAGATCAAAGCAGAAATCAAAAAATACCTGGAGACAAATGAAAATGAAAATACGACATGCCAAAATTTATGGGATACAGCCAAAGTTGTTGTAACAGGGAAGTTTGTGGCAATACAAGCTGACCTCAGCAAACAATAAAAATCTCAAATAAAAAATCTAGCATTGCACCTAAAGGTGCTAGGGCAAGAAAAACTAACAAAGCCCATAATCAGTAGAAGGAGGGAAATAATTAAATTCAGAGTAGAAATAAATGAAATAGAGATTAAAAGAACAGAAAAATCAATGAAATGAAGAGCTGGTCATTGGAAAGGATAAACAAAACTGACAAACTTTAGGTTGACTCACTAAGAAAAGGAGAGAAGGATAAAATGAGTAAAATCAGAAATGAAAGAGGAGAAATTACAATGGACATCTCAGAAATACAAAAGATTATAAGAGAATACTATGAAAAGCTATATGCCAACAAATTGGATAATCTAGAAAAATGGATAAATGCTTAGAATCATACAACCTTCCAAAACTGAATCAAGATGAAGTGGGATTTATTCCAGGGATGCAGGGATGGTTCAACATCTGCAAATCAATCAATGGGATACACCACATTAACAAAATGAAGAAGAAAAACCACATGATCATCTAAATATAGGCAGAGAAAGCATTTGACAAGATCCAGCATCCATTTATGACAGAAACTCTGAATAAAATGGGTATAGAAGGAAAGTACCTCAAGAAAATAAAGGCCACATATGACAAACCCACAGCCAACATCATACTCAATGGGGAAAAACTGAAAAGCATCCCTCTAAGAACAGGAACCAGACAAGGATATACACTTTTATCACTCTTGTTTAACATAGTATTGGAAGTGCTAGCCAGAGCAATCAGGCAAGAAAAAGAAATAAAAGTGAATCAAATTGGAAAGGAAGAAGTGAATCCGTCACTATTCACAGATGATATGATTTTATATGTAGAAAACCCTTAAGAATCCACAAGAAAACTTTTAGAAATAATAAATGAATACAGTAAAGTTGGAGGACACAAAATCAACATACAAAAACCAGTTGTGTTTCTATAGACTAACAATGAAGCAGAAGAAAAAGAAATCAGGAATACAATGCCATTTACAATTGCAACAAAAAGAATAAAATACCTATGACTAAACTTAACCAAAGAGATGAAAGTCCTGTACACTGAAAACTATAAAACATTGTTGAAAGAAATTGTAAAAGACACAAAGAAATGGAAAGATGTTCCATGCTCTTGGATTGGAAGAATTAACATAGTTAAACTGTCCATACTTCCTAAAGCAATCTACAGATTCAATGCAATCCCTATCAAAATTCTAAAGACATTTTTAACAGAAATAGAACAAAGAATCCTAAAATTCATATGGAACAACAAAAGACCCTGAATAGCCAAAGGAATCCTGTGAAAAAAGAACAAAGCTAGAGGTATAACACTTCCTGATTTCAAAATATACTACAAAGCTATAGCAACAGAAACGGCATGGTACTGGCACAAAAACAAACACACAAATCAATGTAACAGAATTGAGAGCCCTGAAATAAGCCCACACATTTATGCACAGCTAATTTTCTACATCAAAAACATACAATGGAGACAGGAATTTCCTGTCTAAATGGTGTTGGGAAAACCAGACAGCCACATGTCAGAGAATGAAAGTAGACCATTATCTTACTCCATACACAAAAATTCACTCAAAATGGATTAGAAACTTGACTGTAAGACCTGAAACCATGAAACTTCTAGAAGAAAACATAGACAGTACACTTTTTGGCTTCGGTCTTAGCAGCATATTTTCAAGTACCATGTCAGACTAGGCAAGGAAACAATAGAAAAAATAAACAAATGGGACTACATCAAACTAAAAGCTTCTGCCTAGGAAAGGAAACCATCAAAAAACATGAAAAGACAACCTAAAATTTTGGAGAAGAGATGTGCAAAGCAAATATATGATAAGAAGTTAATATCCAAAATCTCCAAAGACCTCACACATCTCAACAAAAAAAAATCTAAGAATCCATTTAAAAAATGGGCAAAAGATCTAAACAGACATTTCTTCAAAGATGAACTTCTTTGCATCATTTCTTTTTCAGGATTTATTGTAGAGAGATACAGAATGAGAAAAGTGATGCTGTTATAATAACATACTTCACTGAGTTAACTTAGTGCCAAGATATTTTACTTTAAAGATCTAATTAGTGATTTCTAGCTCACTAATATAAACAACATTTTTTCCATATTTTTTGTAATACATTAACTGCTTTATGGTTAATCATCTAAGAAAATACAGCTGTCAAGCATATACCAGCTATGAAAGCTTTAGAATGAATTTAGAGCCAATTATTTCAACCTCATTCTGAAAGCTCTTACTAATAGAGTTAATGTCATGTAGTTTGTGAGGAAAGCCCAAACATTCTCTTACATGCAATTTATCCACAAGCAATGACACAGTGACCAAAAGCTAGAGTACTGCTTGGAAAGAAAGTTAAGAAGGAAACTGAATATTCAGTGGATATTATTTGAATTTAGACATTGCTGTTCCCAAATTTCCTTAGAAGGGTTCTACCTATTTCACAAAATCTTCTTTGAAACCAGATTGTTGACAATGCAGTTTGTGGTACTTTATTGTGGAAGACCTAGCAAACTAATCCATCCAACACAGTCACATTATATATATAATGAATTAATTACATAAATTAAATTTAATTAATTTAAACTTTTTAAATTAACAAAAATTGCATAGACTATCAAATGAAATGAAATTCCAAACTTCCTAGAACTTGAAAAAAATTCTTAAAAATTGTTGGCTCAAGTAGGAATGGAAACTGCAATATAAAATAGAACAAAACACAAAGGTTAAGCCCATCAAAATGTATTAAATGCAATCAAAGTTGTAATCAGGGAAAATTCTCATATTTAAATGTTTCCTTTAATAATCAGAGAAGTTATGAAAATGAAAGAACAAGGCATTTAATTAAAATGTTTTTGAACAATGACAAATAAAAGTAGTAATGAAAAATGGATAAACAAGCTATGATGAAAGTACCTTGAAATTACAGAAAATCCACAGAATTGGTAACTACATTCCAGAGTTGGCTCATTTAAAAATGCAATGTAATCTTTAGTCAAATCAAGAATAATAAAAATAAATAAATATTAGAAATGCAATTTGTATGAGAAATGAGTAGAACTATAGAAACTGAGTAAAAAAGAAACTTGTAAAAATTTATTCTGAAATATTTGACAAGATTCAATAAGAACTGCCAAACTGACTCAATGACAAAAATTAGGAAAAGTTGTTTAAGGAAGGAATTTCAAAAGTGAAATGGACCCAGATGGCTTAACAGAATGGCTTTCAAATTTGCAAGAAAAAATATAAACCTCATGCTAAATGAATTATTATACATGTAGAAAACACAAGTGTGCCCCAATTAATACGTCATATTCCATTTAATCCTGATATCAAAATATTTTAGCTTAATAACTATTTATTAAATGCTAAATAACAACCTTAGGAAAGAAAAAGTCAACATATTATTAATGAAATCTAGAAATGTGTTAAAATCACGACAACAATATATTTTATTTTGGAAAAGTAACTATAGTTTGATACTAAGATTTTTCACCTATATAATTCAATACTTTATTGAATCAACAGAAAAAATTAAATGACTTGCTAAATGCTGCAATGCCTTTTGAAGAAATTACACAATGTCTTTTGAGGAAATGATATATTAAATTTAAAAAGATATTTCCTTTATATGACAATAAATAGGTTTCAAGTAAATGGAGATACATTAGGAATACATTAGAAATGTATTAGAAATGGAGATACTAAAGTTGTGAATAAAATATGGATGGCCTATATTACCTGGATGTTCTAGCTAATACAATAATTCAAGACGGAACTATGATAAAAACACAGCCGCAAGGAAAACACAACATTATTGTAGATGATGCCATCTACCTAGAAAAACTCAGAACACTTATAAACAATAGCAAAAGGTCACAAAATAAAACTCAATAGGTTTCTTTAAGCCCAGGTAAGAGGGAGGAAATCCTAGGAAAGCCATTCTCGTGTAGCAAGTGCAAGTTTTACCTTGGAATAGAACACTGCTCCCCACTGGTAAAAGACGTTCTGGGAGGATTCTACTGATCTGAACCTGGTCCACTTTCACCTCCAGCTCATGACCAAACAAATCAAAGTTATTCATGCAGTTTGACCACATCTTGTTTATTTATTTACTTTGATGTCACTTTGCTCTTGTAAGAAGGGAGGTTCTGTGTTAGCCTTATTTTTTACCAATCCTGCCTTTCCTGCCCTGTATCTCATACATATTCCTTCAAGGTTGTGGCTGATAGCATCATTTTCTAGTTTTCAGTCGAGGAAAAGAATTTTCTAATTTTACATTTCTTCAGCCATTTCAGTTTGCATTTGGAGGACAGAGGTTGAGAGTTCATGTTTATTATATATACGTCATACACGGTCATTTTCAGGAATAAAAGAATTCTCTTGGTTCTAAAGAATTTTTGCCTTCAACTTTTTATATTCATATTAAAATCTTAACTTTTTCAGCAATATTTATTCCTGGTATTACTTCCTCATTTTTTTTTTCATCATGAATAGTTCTAAGTAAACTTTAGGATTATCTGTTTAATGAAACAAGAAATGAATTGTGATGTGTGTGTATGTGTGCATGTGTGTGTGTTTTACCCAAATGAATATGTATTTTAAAAGTAAATTTAAGCCATTTATGTTTATTTACATAACATTTTAATCTAAACTTTATCACATTTTCATGTTTTGTCCCTGTAGAAGTTTATTTTCTTTTTGCTAATTTACTATATTTTTTCCCATTTGGCTCCTTCTTCTAACTTTACTTGTAGCTACCATTAGATTTAAATGTACTTTAATCTATATTTCTCTAATTATTGTTAGAAATAATCACTATCTCTTCAGTCTCCTCCCATCCCACATAATAAGTCATTTACTTTTTCTTAACGTTCTTCTTCCTCACATAATCCCTTACTTTCTATTTATATTATCATAAAATATTTAACATAATTTAAAAAATAAATCTGACATTTTAATATAGTGTTTTTTCTGATATGAAAGTGACTAATGGATATATACTAAAAATATAAAACCCAAAATGAGGAAAACTGCAAGAACAAAAAACATCTATTTTTAAAGGCAGTAAATACAGGCATTAATAAAATGCATTAATACAAAGAATTGTGCAAATATTTTTATAAATGTTTTTGTAATACTGTATACAATAGGAGATAGATGATCGATAAACAGATAGATCTCTATGTAGATATCTATCTATCCATCTCCTATTGGTTCTGATAGATTGATAGATAAATACAACTATGTCTCTCTATCTAGCTCCTATTGGTTCTGTTTCTCTGGAGAACCTTGACGTAAATATATAGTTGCTGTAGAGTTTACCATATACATATTAACTTGTCAGAATCAGCATCAGATTTACTTGAGTTTAATTCCAGTAAGATATAGAAACGTTAGTCCTAAATAGCTCTATTTCCTTTTCTTAGTGTTTGTGGCCTTACGTAATACACTGTATGTCTACTAATCTTACACACCCAATAATACAATGACATAATTGTAACTTTACCACCGGTCATAATTTCCTTAGCCCATTACAGCTTTGACGTCACCCACTTCCTTTGTGCTGTTGTATTAATTTCTATATGTTAAGGGCCAACTGCCCAAATATGATTACTTTTTAAACCATATAAGAGAAGAAAGGAGGAAAATATGTCTTATAGTACCTATTATAATTACATAATTACCAATACTCTTGCTCCTTATTTGCAAGGATTCAAATTACCATCTGAGGTCACTTGCTTTCGGCCTGAAGAACTTTCTTCAGTGTTTCTTGTAAAGTGGGTCTACTAACAATGAATTACCCGTTTTTCTTTATCTAAGAAAGTCTATATTTCACTTTCACTTCTGAAGGAAAGCTTGGAGAGATAGATAGATAGATAGGTAGATAGATAGACAGTAGAGAGACACCATAAATAATTAGCATATATGATTATGGAGGCTGAGAAATCCTACTATCTGCAGTCATAAACTGGAAACCAGGAGAGTTGATGGTGTACTTCCAATCCAAATCTGAAAGCCTAAGAACCAGGAGAACCAATAGTGGAAGTTCCAGTCAGAGTCAGAGTCAGAGTCAGGAGGCAAGAGGAGACTGATATCTCAACCTGAAGACAATCAAGTAGAGAGAGAGCAAATTCTCCATTACTCAGTCTGTGTGTTCTATTCAGATCTTCAATGAATTGGATGAGGTCTGCTGACTTTGGGGAGTGCAAACCACTTGACTCAGTCTACCAATTCAAATGTTAATCATATCAAGAAACACCCCCATAGACACACCCAGAATAATGCTTAACCAAATTCTAGGCACCTCATGGACCAGTCAAGTTGACACATAAAATTAACCATCACAATACACATGAAATGCTACATTAGAAAACATTTATTTAATGCAAAAGGAAGCAATAAAGGAGAATCAAAAGAACAAAAAAGACAAGAGATATACTGAAAACAAAATATAAAATGGCAGACATAAATCCAACTATACATTAATTCCATTAAATGTGAATGGATTATACAATCAAATCAAAAAGGCAGAGATTGTTAGACTAGATGAAAAAAAAATGATCCAACTATATGTTGTCTATAAGAGACAGTTTAAATTCAAGATACAAATAGATTGAAAGTAAAAGAATAGAGAAAGATATATCATCAAACAGCAACCACAGGAAAGTTATACTAACATTAGAAAAAGTAGACATAACAAAAACGTTAAAGGCAAATCAAAACCATAATGAGATGCAACTTCACACTCACTAGAATGGCTAAAATTTTAAAATGAGAGACAACAAGTGGTGAGGATGTGGAGAAGTTGGAATTTGCTACTGTTGAGAATGTAAAATATTTCACCCACTTTGGAAAAACATCTGACAGTTCCATGAAAGATTAAACATAGAGTTACAATGTGACCCAGAAATTCCAATTCTAGGTATACATGCAAGAGAAATGAAAACATACATCCACATAAAAGCTTGGACACAAATGTTTATAGCATCATTATTCCTAACAGCCAAAATGTGGAAACAATCCAAATGTCTAGCAATGGACGAACTGATAAACAAAATGTGGCATATACATGCAATAGAATACTGTTCAGTCACAAAAAAAAATGAAGTACTAATACATGCTATAACACAGATGAACCAAAAGCATTATGTTAGGTGAAAGAAGTCAGTCACAGAAGATCACACACTATATGATTCCATTTATACGAAAGTCTACAGTAAGAAGATCCATATAGATAGAAATAGATTGATGGTTGCTTAAGGCTCGAAGGATAAGGCAGGGGAATAGGGTGGTGATTGCTAAAGGAAACAGGATTTCTTCCCTGAGGTGCAGAAAATGTGCTAAAATTGACTGTGGTGGTGAGGGTTGCATATATTTTTGAATACACTAAAAAACATTGGATCGTACATTTCAAATGGGCAAATTGTAGGCTTATGTGAGTTATAGTTCAATAAAGCTGTTAAAAAATTCATGTCTTCTTTGAAATTATTTAAATAAAAGGAAAGAAATGAACTATACTAATAAAATATTCAACCCCTCTTTAATACAAATATCTTCTGTGAAGAAAACAAAATCCAAAGAGACCTTTCACTACTCTTCATTTCCATGTAACATCTCCTGCCTGTGACACTCCTCCCTTCACTCCTGAAACAACAAAAAAATCTAATTCTCATAATTTCATAAGCAGTTCTAATGTCACCTCACCTGACTCTTCCAGGCAACAGGGTCACTAATGTGATGTGTGTTTTTATAGCACTGTGTTCATACCACAGTTACAAGCATTGCACTTGGTCATTATTGTATATTATCATGTCAGTTCCCTCCACTACACTATGAGATTTTTAAAGGCAGGTCTTTAGTCACCTTTTTCTTTTTAATGCTCGTCATTCAACACACCTCCAGGTTATCCAAAAGAGTGGAAATATACACTGCAACTAAAATATGCTGGTACAATTTACTAAGAATATTAATTCAACTTCAGCTTTTGCAGGATCAACTAGTAATTTTAATGAAAATGATTGTTTTGTCTTTTAAATGCATAGACGAGATGAACATATAATTTCATATTTCACATTATTTATTTATTTATTTATCTATCCAAGAGATATGCACCTTGGTTTTATGGTTATTCTCATTATGTTGAAAAGACTTTCCTCTCTCAAAAGAAAGAAATTTGCTCAATAATGTCAATGTTAAAGAGGATATTTTGAGTAGTGACATATTCATAAAATTAGAATATGCCTTCTAGTGACATTGGAATTTAGGTGAATCTTTGCACATCTTTAAAAGTAAATCAAAAACTTTATATCCTATACCCAACCAAATTTGGAAGTGAGGAAAACTCTTTATCCTCTTGATATGCTTAACATTGCCAGGAATACTTCGATGGTACCTATCTCTTAGAAGCATCTTCAAATGAAAAAGAAGAGAAATGAACAATGGCAGGACGAAGTTTGAGGTTCTTTAAGCTGTCAACTTGTCATTTTTTAGAGAATTATATTTAGCTTAAAATGGTTTTACATTATTTCTAACGCCGCTTTTAATGTTATTTCCCATGAGTTTATTTTGTTATATGTACCAGAGGTAAAATATTTCTTATAAAATTTATTTTCCCAGGTTGTTAGATATAATACATATTTTTACTCTCTTTAAATTTTCCTCATTACACTTCATAGTTTACTTAAGAGAGTGCTTACTTATAATGTAACTTAATTTTTAACGTTAATTGTGAATATTTTTATATCATAAAATAAAGTATCTTGTTGGAATTTACTTCATCATTTTTAAGAAATAAAAACTGGCCTTGGTGAACCCATGAAAATCTGGATCCCAACACAAAGTGCACTGTCTTAAGTAACTTTCGTATTGTGATGAGAAAAATTAAAGCAGAGAAAATATGTTTTCCTTTCTAGCTTATTATAGTAATAAAACCTATAATTGACAAATGAGTAGATTCTTTTGCAACAGCAAATTAGCTAGGAATAAAGCAGCATGATTTTGTATAGAAATAAAAAATAAAGAAATCTTTGCTTTATTCTGTATTCATTCCATTTGGGGAATACTAAAGAAGTCTTTTTAAATCCATGGCATGTATACACGCAGAGAAATTAAGAGACTTAACTATTGTCTAGTGTATAGTTAATGCAGTCAATGTACTCAGTATGGGTCAATATGAGTTACATTACCCTACTTCAAGAGAAAAGGCCTGGGTTCAAATCTAACCTCTTCCACTCACCAGTTGTGGGATCTCAAGCAAATGGTTTAGCCTCTGAACCTCAGATGAAATATCAGATGTCTGCTTTAAATGATTTTGAAATTAAAGATATAAGTTAGAAAGTTCTCTAAGAAATATCTTAGAAAGTTTTGAGCCTGGCTCAAAATTAGTCCTGAATAAAATGTTAGCTTACTCTGTATGTAATAGGATAATGTTTTGAATGGATTAGCCCATGCTGCATTTTTGCTCAGTATTCACCGTGAGCCCTGTCTTCTCTCTTCCTCACTATCCTACTTCTCCCTTCCCCATTTTATACATAGCATTTATAACATTCATTATCTTAGAGGAGAGATGATACAGTATTGGAGGAGGTCCATTGAGATGACGTGACCGCTGGTTGACCCGCAAGCTGGATCAGGGCAATCAGAGGCCCCTCACCCCCTCCCATGTCCTTGGAATGCACACTCTGCCCACCATTCCCACAGTGGGAGCCATTTTTAAGGATGCAGCCTTGAGAGAATAACGTGTTGTTGAGACTATCTGGATGGTTTATGTGACTGAACCCAGTTAAAGCTTCCACATAAACTTTTAAGATTCTGGCAGGTGAACGTGGAGATCTACTCATCTTGTGGCTGCACAAGACAAGTCATAAGTTCCTTTCCTTATAAAACCGCCAACTTACCAATGGAGGGGTCTGCCTCTTTCTTCTGGTCTCTTTCTGCCCTCTGTGTACAGGGGCCAGTTTACAAACCAACAACTGGCTTGCCAGACAGCAGACTGAAGAAATGGTCCTTGGGAAAGAGGCATTTGTGGGGGAAATACCAAGCTGGCCATTGACCTCTATGTGGGGAGGTGCTTGTGAACTGCAATTTGAGTACAGGGATTCCCTGAAAACACCAGCTGATCCAATGCCCTTGTTTGAGAAACAGTGAATAATACACTGCTGCAAAGAAGGGTAACAAATGGCTCCCACAGTGGGCTAACTACATGCCCAAATACAGATTGAAACTCAAGTTAGAAAGTTGGAAGAAGAGCTGAGGTTAGAGAAGGATGTGCTGTTGTCCTCTGCTCTGTGGGCTTCAGGATTAACAGATAAGGTGGGAGAGCAGGATAATACATTGGAGTCCATAGAGTGCCATTGTGCAAAGCTAGGAGGGTGCAAGCTTCCATGGATTAAGGTCAAAGTGCTTGTGACAAAGCCTGATTGGGACACTAAGGTGGAATCCCTGGAAAGGTGAAGAGAGTGAAAAGGAGGATATTGTCGTGATTGACGGTGAAACAGAATACCTGGAGCCGTCTGACTCCTAATACAAAGAAAATCAAAAGCACAGCGAAAACCACCCCAGCCAGTGTGGCAGCCCCCAACTCATGATGAGAGAATACACTCCGCTGAGCTTATTAAAATAACTGCCTAGTTACAGCAGAATGCCAGGGAAAGCATCCAGGCATGATTGGTGCAGCTATGGGATACAGGGGGCTATGGCATTTCTCTGATTGAACAGAAGGCAGAGAAAATGAGTAATATCACCACACACACTGCCCTTCACCAGCACCTGCCTGGCATTCAAGGGGTTCAGGGTACTCACTCCCTTATAGATTGAATTATTCTAGCCTGTAGGGAGGCTTGGCCCAATGAGGGGGATCTCCCCTCACTGGGGAGATACTGGAAATCTATAGAGGAAATCTATAGAGGAGGTACAACAAATTCTTAAGGAGATGGAAATGACACAGGCCATCCATGCCTCAATCTTTGAAGGTCGTGATTGGACTACATTCACTGCAGGAATAAAAACCAAGATATTCCAGTCTGCCCCCAGAACCTGGTGTGGGATGCTGATACCCCTGTTAAGCCTGGTTATAGGACAAGGCATTTATGATGTTGGGTAATCCATTGTTGATTTGGGAGAAACTGACAAATCCCAGGAACAAGTACAGGCTATGGGAAAGACCCAAGACAGAGAGGGAGCTCAAAAAGCCAAAAGGCTATCCCAAGTGGATATAAAGGGCCCAGTAAGAATAACCCAGAAGCAAATGTGGTTTGACCTCATTGCTGCAGGGACTCAACCTGAAAAGATAGACCAGCAACACAATACTGTGTTGTTCAACCAGTGGAAAAACTTAAAACCTGAACAAGAGTTCAGACCAGTCCCACCTGCCCCTACCATCCCTGATGCCCCTCCTGCTCCAGCAGAGGCCTCACGGATATAGTCCTATTCAGGGTGGGTGCCTCTCATGCACATGGTATAGGATGCAGGCCAAGGTTGCCTCCAGATAAGAGCCATGGGAGGTGATCGGAGGCCTCATCTTGGGCTCACTATTCACTGATCCCCCACAAATAAAAAAGTGACAGCTCTGATTGATACTGAGCTGAATGTACTCTAATACATAGTACACAAGAAGTTTTCTGGCACCATTGCACCATCAGTGGTTATGAAGGGCAAACAGTTATTGTCAGAAAGGGCCATTTGACACTGAAAATTGGGCATTCTCCCCCACAACAATATGAGGTTTTTATCTCTTCAATACCAGAGAACATGTTGGGCATTGATATGCTACAAGATCAAACTCTGCAAACCTCTTTCAGTGACTTGCATCTCTAGGTTGGAGTCATCAAACCAATGCCAATTGGAAACACCAACTGGGATCCAGTTAGTCTATCGCCCCCTGCAGATGGGTCTAGTCAGGTCAACCTGTCCACATGGACTGCTGTCAATATTCAGCCCAACACTGACACTATCTGGATGGAAACAGGAAGAAACTGCAGCAGCCAGTGGGCTGAACTCAGCAGGCTAATGATCACCCATGAGCCCTGGCCATTAATCCTTTGCACCAACAGTTGGGTTGTTCTAAAAGGATTAACTCTAAGGCTTGGAAAATGGAAAGCTGCCAGGTGGATGATCATGAATAAGCCCTTGTGAGATTAGGATATGTGGAAAGACATCTGGGTTTGCCTGCAAGAGCCTGAAGCAGTCCTCATTGTCTTCAACATCGCAGCTCATAAGGTGCTGACACCATTTGGCATTTAGGAAGCTGATGCCCTAGCCTGGGTACAAGCCCTAGCAACTGACCATTCAGTAGATACAGCAGATTGGATACATAGAAAGAGTGGCCACTGTAGCACCCCGGTGAGATGGCATATTGCCAAGAATGCCAGATTGCCCTTGAAATACAATGACTTAGTTAATGCAGTAATAGCATGTTCTGTTAGTTCTAAACAACACCCAAGGCGACTGCCAAATGAGTCTGAGGCCATTCACTTGAGTTCCCAACAGGTGAGGGATTGGCAAATTGATTGTATTGGCTCCCTCCCTGTGAGTGAGAGTTCTAGTCATTCTTTGGTTTGTGTAGACATGGCTTCTAACCCAAGTTTTCCCCTGTCACTGCACAAACCAGTCTGCCACAATTAGGAGATTAGAGAAGCTGAGTACCACATTTCGATACCCTTGTAGAATAGACAGTGATCAAGGGTCACATTTCAAAGGCCATCATGTGTAAGACTAGGCAAAAGAACATGATATTGAATGGAGGTTCTATAGCCTGCAAGCATCAGAGTTGGTAGAATGGAAGAATGGAATATGAAAGCAGCAGATTAAATTACTAACAGATAAAACCACCTCAGCCAGTGGACTAAAGTATTGTGCCAGGCTTTAATACACTTGAATGATCAACCAGTAGGACCTGTCACCCCATATGCCAGACTAGGGATCACTGCCTAGACACCCAGCACCAGATCAAGTTCCTAATGCTGCCAACCTCCTTCTCCTCAAGGCCACCTGAGCATGTTCTGCTTTCCACTGGTACAATCATTTGGCCACCATCTTTGTTCCCTCCATTGGCCTAGAGAACATTATAGTACACATAGAAGCTCTTGCTAAATTCACTCAACAAGCCTTAAATGATAGCCAGCAAAGTCTGTCTCTACTGAACACTGAAATGTCTCTAATGAGAAAGGCTGTCCTCTAAAATAGGATGGACTTAGAAATTATTTCTGCCGGGAAAGAAGGCACCTGTGCCATTATTCAAAAAGAACGTTGTGTGTTCACACATGATGAGTCTGCTAAAGTATCATCTTTATTAAATCACATGAGGACACAAGTGAACGCCCTGAGTGATCCAACTCCCATGATCCCAAGTTTTTGGATCATGGTTTGGATGGTTTGGATCATGGGACCCTTGGTGGAAAAAATTGTGACTTATTTTGGGAAACATTATCCTAATCTGTGTTTTCTCTTACATGTGCCTATATTGTGGCTGTGGTATTTGCCTCCAATGCAGCCAGGGAGCTGCCAAACAAGCCATCTCCATGCTAATGAAACCCCTTGCTGATTGCTCAGGGCTCTTTGTGGAAAAAGGTGCATGTAAGATTGTAGGAGCCTCTCAGAGGGGTGAGTGTCGGAGGAGGTCATGGAGAGGATGTGACTGCGGCTTGATCCAAGAGCTCAACACTGGGCATCAGAAGCTTTTCATCCCCCCGTCCCTGAAATGTACATTCTGCCCACCATTCCCACAGGGGGAACTGTTTCAAGGACACAGCCTTGAGAGAGCAGTGCGTTGTTGAGATCATCAGGATGGTATACACAACTGAACCTACTTAGGCCTCTTTATAAACATTTAAGATTCTGGCAGGCGGGGTGGAGATCTACTTGTCTTGCGGCCACTCGAGACAAGCCTCCTCGTTTGTAAGTTCCCTAGCTTGTTAAAACTGCCACCAACCAATCTAGAATGGTCTGCCTCTTTTTTCGGTCTCTCCCTGTCCTCCACGTAGGGAAGCCAGTGTGTGAACCAATATAGAATAAAATCTATAAATCAATTCTTCACTTTTAAGTTTAAAAACATATTTCTTAGGGGAATAATTTAGAAGAATAAGTGAAATAGTTGAAGAGACAGGCTAGTCTCCAGATAAAAGAAAAAAAGTCAGATGAAATAAAGGTGGTCCTCAATCATGTCTCCCACGTGAAATCCAACTGGAGTCCAGCTCTGTGTTAGAGGGTGAACCCAGATGTTCAGCCTTCAGGAACAGAGATGCACAATACTCCTATTTTCAGGAAATTCCCAGTGTGAGACAAGAACCCAGGGTTGTCTGTACCTGGCATAGGGTAGAAGCAACAGAAGAAAAGTGGCTAAGAATTTTTTCCGTAGGCAAAATCCTGAGATGTTCTCAGAATTCCCAGCACTCAGCAAGGATCAGCATGATTAAAACATGTACTTTGTTGACAAATTATCATATGATGGTAAAGGGCTTTGAAAAGTAGCAAGTTTCCAGTGGCCACACAGGGGAACTTACAGAGTAGAGTTTTTTTGGTGCCCTTGAGAGGGACACATATGAAGCAGAGAGTGAACCAAATAAGGAGAAACTTTTGGTTAGAGGTCAAGAATGGCACAGAGGCAACTATTATGGATAAATATCCTGGTGTCAAGCAAGAAGATAGGAACATTGGTATGGATGATTGATATAAATCATGATGCTCATGAACCAAAAGCCACCACTTCTCTCTCCACTCATGGTTTTGCATTTCCTAAGTCCTCCAGAAGTTACAGAAAGCCTCAGAAAAGTGAGAAAATCCTAAACTGACAGTGATTATGTGTGTTTTTTGTGGTAGAACAAGGACTCATACTTGATTTGCTTTAATTACAGAAAAACTAAATTACGTTTCTTACACACCTGAGTTTCTAGACTAAGATTAATATGTTCTAAGAAATCATTCAGATCATTGAAATCTTTATTTTTAGGAATTTGTTTGACCAAAATTATCTAGAAGGAACATTGATGTGTTTAAAAATAAATTGAAAGTACTGAAAATTCAAGGCTAACTGATAAAAGTATCTGTGAGAAGTGGTTTAATTGGAAATCAGATTAGAAGGTACCTGGATTATCAATATTTTGAAAATAAATACCAAACTGGAATAAAAAACTGACTGAACCTATTTCTTGACTGATTAAAAAAAAAATTGCTGCTAGTTTCTGCCAATAGGGATTTTCCTAAACCTCTCATAGACTGCAGTAATTACATGTTATTTAATTGAGAGATAATGGATTAATTATATTTTTAAGCATTTTGTCCGTGTTCAAATACATGAAAGTAATAACATTACAATCCTCCAGATATTTTATATTAAGCCTCCAAGTATTCTCTTTTCAAATCTTTTTCTCAGAAATAAATTACAGATATGAATACCACATGTATAAATCTAAGACTAAACTTAACTAAAATCTAATCATTTAGTAAATAGTTTATAATATGTAAAGAATGTGGTAGGTGTTATGGAAAATGCAAAGACATATAAAATACGGTGACTAGACAGCTTATACTCCAGTAGATAAATGACGTACACAAATATCTATAATGCAAGATATAAAGTGATAAACGTCAAAGCGAGACTGCTAAATTGTGAAAATTAAGTAATTAAAGTAACACTCTGGGCATAGGAATCAGGGAAAATTTCACAAATGAGAAAGCAGGTGAACTGGATCTTGAAGGATGAATGTCATTTAAACAAAGACAAATGGAAGAAAAGACGTTCTAGGAAGAAAAATCAGAGGGAGCAAAATCATATACATGAGGAATTGAGAGTTATGTAGAGGGAAAAAATTTCTTCCATCTTGTGAGAAATTATAGCAGCACTGTGTAATAGAACTTTCTCAGAAGACGAAAATATTCACCATCTGTGCTAGCCAATAGAGTAGCAACTAGCCACATGTGGCTACAAGCCCTTGAAATGTAGCTAATATAACTAAGGAATTAAATTTATAATTACATTTAATTCTAATTACTTTAACTTGAAATTTCAGTAGCCACGTGTGTCTGGTGTCTACCGTGTTGGACACAGCAACCTTAGAGTGTGTGAATCAGATTTGTGACATATGAAGCTGAGTTCAGTCCATGGATTGAGTAATAGTAAGCCACAGGAAACATTTCAAGTTTTCTAGTAGGGGACTATCAAGATCAGGAATGCAGAAAATATCCAATGATCAACAACTGAGACCCTTGTGAGAGAATAGACAGGAATAAAACAGAAACAAGAGGAAAGGAATCTTTGGTGAACACATTTGCAACAGTGTATTCCATGAGTAATGAGAGCATGAAATAGAATTGTCTCATTAAAGGGTGGAATGCATAACAGAAGCAAGGAATATTCCAGAAATGCAACTGCCAATATTGGCACTACCTTATCCAGGAAGCCTTCCCTGACTTCAGCTCAATCTCTTCTTGCCTCTCCTCATTTCCCCCAGCATCGATTAAAAGTTTCTGGAACATGCTATCAAAGTGCCTTGGATATTTCTATAGTATTATTTTACGAGACTGTGACTTTTTGGTTCTCCCTCTCTTGCACTACATTGAAAATTACAAGATGACAGAATGTGGTTTGTAAGTCATGGCATCTTTCCGCGCTGGGAACGTGAAAGCCATTCACAATGTGTTGATTAGATTGAGTGGGTGAGTAGGAAGTTACTAATAACACAATGTCCGTCGAGTCTGATTTGGAACAATGGTGATGTCAGGAACAAAATGGAGAATGCAGAAAAATGTATTTAGCAGAAGTTCATGAATCATTGCAGGCATGCTAAGTTTCTGATTTCTGGCAACCTTCAAGTAGTCAGGAAGGTAGAAAAGAAGTTAGGAAGAGAAATGTGAATGTAATCCACAAAAGCGATAGCTACAGCTGCAAGTGTCTAGGAGACTTAAAGAATGTTGCACATAGAAAAGAAAGGAGGAAACAACTAATTAGCCCAAGGTAATTATATGCTTCTTTAATGAAATAAGCGGGAGATTTGCTTATTTAATCAAAGCAATATGAAGGAGTAATTGAGGATTTAGTTCTTTGTATAGTATATTTTGTTCTCCCTAACAAGAGTAGTTGTGTTTGACCTTCCTTACATCTATTTGTATGTTAGTGTCACTATTTCTGAGTCCAGGTAAATGACTGAGGCCTTAACAGCTCAATATCCAAAGGCTTGCTTGTGTCATGTGAGGCACACACACACACACACACGCACAGGTCTATTTTACAAGGCAAGGTAAAAATGTGTGAATGATTATTATTTTTCTAGGGTAATTTAATTACACGTTCATACTCTTTTATGCAGTATACCCTAATACGTTACTCTAAACTTGTTCAGAAATTTATTGTTAGTGCCATCCAGTCGATTCCAACTTCTAGCAACTCTGTCTACAGCAGAGCAGAAGCCTGCCCAGTCTTTCTTGCACTATCCTTTCGCCTTCCGGAGCTCTATCAGACGATACTCTGCTGCTATTCTTAGGGTTTTCATGGTCACTTTTTCTCATAAGTGGGTGGTCAGGTCCTTCTTCCTAGTCTATCAGTCTGGAAGGTCCACTGAAATCTGTCCGCTCTGGGTAACCTCACTGGCATTGGAAATACTGGTGGCATAGTTTTCAGCATCACAGAAGACACAGCCACCACAGTACAACAACCAATAGATGGATAGTGTGGTTCCCTGACTGGGAAATGAACCCAGGCCGTGGGAGTGACAGCGCCAAGTCTTAACCACTAGACTACCAAGGCTGGCCTGTTCAGAAATAAGTGAAATTTAATAGAAATAGAATGAATACTGGGACAAGAGTCAAAAGGTCTGAGTTCTAGAGCTGACACAAAATAAGTGACAATTTGATTGTTGGCAAATCATCAAATGTTTGTCAAAATTGGTATCACCATCAATTAATGGTTGAATTGAAACATGTTTTTTTTTTTTTTTTTTTTTTTTTTTTTGCTAAGGAAGATTCCCCCTGAGCTAACATTTGTGCCAATCTTCCTCTATTTTGTATATGTGTCACCACCACAGCATGGCCGCTGAAGAGTGGTGTAGGTCCGTGCTTGAGAACCAAACCCAGGCCACCGAAGCAGAGTGTGCCAAACTTAACCACTAAGCCACAGGATCAGCTCAAAACGTATGATGTTTACGTAATAAAAATAAACGAATTTAGACAAAGAATTAGCTTTTGAGAAATAATGTTTTAACAGTGAAAACAAAACTTGATTTTGATTCTAAATGCTTTTTTCTTTTTCTACAGATATTGTCAAATTTCTTTGACTATGCTGTTGAATCATAGTAAACTATATTTTTTTTTATTATTTGTACCACATTCTGGAAGACAATAACTACTGAGATAATAGATGAATGCTTACTACCACCATTGGCTGCTTTCATAATGCTGATTTATTATGTTAAAGATGCATGTGCCATAATTAGAAATCTTTAAACATGAAGAGAAACACATCCATCGTATTTCAGCACTCTCTATCCACATCCCAGTGAGAATAACAGGTCTCTGTTCAACATCAGGAAAGAGCAATGACTTACTACAATAACTAAATTTGTTATGTGCTAAAAGGTTATATCCATTAACTTTTCTATCACTATATTTTATAGTTCAGGAAGAGCAATAAAGGCAGAAGATATGATTCATTTTTATGCATAACGTGTGGTAAAAATCAATAATGAATGCTAATAAATAAATATAGGAAATCTACTAAATTAAATAATAAATTTTCAGAGAAGAATTTCATTTGAGTGATGATTTTTCCTTGCCTATTCACAGCATCTTTACCACAATTTAATTATGTATATTACTCTTAAAGGAATTAATATGTTGAAGAGGGAAGCATGTTTTTATAAAATTTGCTCTGACAGAGATTGAGATTATGAATCTAAGAGCTTTACATTTGTAACATAAGACACATGAATATGTTCTCGTAAGTTTTTCCTGTTGTAGACAATTACATTCTCTAAAAAGTGAAAGTTAACTATTGGGGCAAACATTTATAGTTGTTTGATGCACATGTCTCCAACATTTTCCGATGCATTTAGAAATAGATTTAATTCACATAAAGGGATTATACTGTATATTTTCCTATTTGACCTAATAATGTGTCTTGGCAATCTCTTCATATTCATTTATAGACATCTACTTCATTTTTTTATTATGACTTAATATGTACAACATCATAAGTGTTGCCATATTTTATTTAACCATTTCAATAATAATGAATATTTGATTGTTTTCAATTTTTCATGACTTCAAAGTTGCACTGAATATATTTGTTCTGGATGCAATATACTTTGGGGAGTAATATCTCAAGGAAAGACGCTAGAAAGAAAATTGCTAGATAGATTGTATGAATATTTATACTTTCTGATAAATTCTACAAATTGTCTACCAAAAAATGTGTAGCAACTGCCGTCTCACTAATGTTGTACAAGAACCCCAGTTTTTCCCCAACCTGTTGTCAACATACATTTTTAACAAACTTTTGCGGTTCTATTGGGGACAAAAAGGAAGAGATTTCTTTTAAATTTGCACATCTATAATGGTTGAGGACTATTTACAGTATTTTTCCATGAAATGTATGCTCATGTTCTCTATCCAAATAACTTTATGTATTTTTCTATTAATATAAAAATATTACTTATTTGGCTTTTTATAGCAAATATATTGCATGGTTAACAGTAACTGTTGAAACCTGCTTCCAAATTCTGGGGGACTAAGAAAATCGAAACATATTTATCACTTATATAGCGCTTCTTTATTACTCACATGGCGGATAACTCATGTGTGTGTGTGTTCCAGTTTCATGTGTGGTTTCTCATAGATTATGGCCTCTTCCATCTCAGGATTGACATCCTCAGGGCCTCAAATTCTTCTTCATCTACACTTCAAATGGATAAAGAGAATGAAGCAGCTTCATCTGCTTCTTAAATCTCCTGGACTAGAAGTGAAGCACCTCCACTCACATTTCCTTCACTGGAATTCCTCACATAGGAATAGAGGATGAAAAGGAGGCTGGTAAATCTTTTCCTTGGCTAGGACCAATGCAATGCTATGGAAGAGGAATATGGACTTTAGTGGACACCGAACATTCTCTGTCATAAATAGCAAATATCATGCTCTAGCCTGTTGCTGACTTTTTTTTTTACTTTATGTTTTCACAGCAATTCTAAGTTCGTAGCAAAATTAAGAGGATGCTACAGACTTCCCATAGACTTCTTGCTCTCACACACGTATAGCCTCCTCTGTTATCAACACCCTCCACCAGAATGGTATATTGGTTGCAATTGATGAACCTACACTGACACATTACATTCACTCAAAGTCCATATTTTACGTTGGGTTCATCCTTGGTGTTGTACATTCTATGGATTTAGACAAATGTATAATGACATGTATCCATCATTATTAGCATCATAATGAGTATTTTAACAGCCCCGTTCCTGGCCTTTTACAATTATGGAACTTTAAAAATATATATATATAGCAGATGCTAATTATTCCAACACTATTTGTTGAATTACCTAACATTTACCCAATATTCTTTTCTTTATACTTGCAATTCTGTATACACTTTGAAACAGGTAGATGTTTTAAGCTTAGTCACACAAACATAAATATCTTTGCTAAACTTTTAGTGAAGACTATTGTTGAATGTTTCAAAAAGTCGTGTTTATCTTCAATCTCAATCTGAAATATTATTATATGCTAAGTAACATATATATTTTTTACTTATAAACTTGCATTTATTCATCATGCCACTAGCGATTCTCTAAAAATTATTTTAATGATTGTTTCATGATCTATCATAAATTCACCATAATTCATTTCGTAACATCCATAGTAAAGGATATTTAGTTTGCTTCCTTTTTTTTCAAAATTAAGAAAGTTTGTGACAAACATCTAGAGATATAAATGTACATGTGCTTTTCTGACTGTTGCTGTAAGATAAATTTCAGAATTGAAAATTAGATAAAAATAAATAAACAAGGTAAGGTCCTTGGTACTCATTACTATATCCTCCTTTGGAGATCTCAGTCAATTTACATTTCATTTTTGTGAATGAAATTATTGTTTTCATTTTATGACAATTTTGTCCAACCAGGATAATATTCTTTTTAAAGAAATTTGACAAACAAAAAGTGAAAAAAATACATGGTCTAACCTGGTGTTTTTTTCCCAGCATTTTTCTTTTTTTTATAAGCAGGCATTTTTTAAAGTTATGCAAAAGGTTAAACTTTTTTTCCTGTTTTATTGGCTCTCTGTCTATTTTTTAATTTATTTATTGGAATGCTTTATATATAAAAGACAGTAATGATTTTCCTGTCAAATTTGTTGTAAAGATTTTACTTGTAGTTGTTTCTAGCTTTGCTTCTGGGATTTCTGACATATGAGAATTCTTTTCTCACTTTAATATAGTTGAATCTGTCAATCTCTTTATGTTTCCTACGGCCTTTTTGTTTAGAATGCTTTTTCTTCAGAATCAGATAAATACTCCCATATATCACAGCATTATATTATATTTGGCTCATGATACTTTTTTAATTTATGTTATTTTTAACTTATGGACAACTTTTTAATTTCAATTCTACTAATTCAATTTAGAGAAACAAATTTAAATACCTTTGTTTCTCATTATTTTACCTAACATATATGTATAATCAGTACCATAGAAAAAAATAAATTTATTTTCCCCTATCATTTTTCTAAAATAAGTACAAAATTTAAAAGTACTTCTTAGTAGATGAAGTTTTGTCTACATTTGATTATTATTTTGGGTTCGCTTCTTTTATAATATGAGGTAATTTAACTAGGAAACATATAACTGAAATAACTATATTTGCAGTTTATAAGCTTAAAAAACAACTATCATAATAAAACAGAGAATTATTTTTTAAACTGTATTCTTATTTTATTTCCCTTGTAAAATAAATGCTTTTATATTTTTTTCCTAGAACTATGTGTACTACTTTAGGTTTTAATGGGAATTATCTAATTTCCTTATTTGATTTTTATCACAGTTATTTAAAATACATTAAAATATTTTTATCAGTTATACACATATATTTCAATACATAAAACACTTATTTTTTTAGTTCAGTTTTATTGAGGTACTATTGACATATAAAACTGTAAGATATTTAAAGTGTATGTTGTGGTGATCTGATAAACATCACAAAAGGATTTCCCCTCTAGTTAAGCTGGTTAACCCATCTATCATCTCACATGTTTTCTTTCTTTTTTTGGTGAGAACATTAAGTTCTGCTCTCTTAACAAATTTCAATTATACCATACAGTGTTATCAATTTTAGTCGTCATGTTTTATATAAAATCCCTAGACTTGATTCATCTTACAGTTGAAAATTTGTACCCTATTACCAACCTTTCCCTATTTGCCCTACTCTCCAGCCACTTTTCTACTCCCTATTTCTATGAGATTGATTTTTTTTTCTTTTTGGATTCCACATGTACATGATACCATCCAGTATTTGCTTTTCTCTGACTGGCTTATTTCACTTAGCATGATTCCCTCCAGTTCCATCCATGTTGACACAAATGTCAGGATTTCCTTCTTTCTCATGGCTGAGTAATATTCCAGTGTGTGTGTGTGTGTGTGTGTGTGTGTGTGTGTCTCACATCTTCTTTATCCATTTATCCGTCGATGGACACTGAAGTTGTTTCCATATCTTGGGTATTGTGAATAATACTGCAATGAACACAGGAGTGCAGATATGTCTTCAATGTTCTGTTTTCATTTTCTTTAGATATATACCCAGAAGTGAATTGCTGAATCATATGGTAGTTCCATTTCGAATCTTTTGAGGAACTTCCATACTATTTTCCATAGTGGCTATACCAATTTACATTCCCTCTGCAGTGCACAAGGATTCTCTTTTCTCCACATCCTCGCCAACACTTGTCTCTTGTCTTTTTGATGATAACCATTCTAATAGGCGTGGCTACCCTCTTTTCACTCCAAATTTCCCCTTCCAAGAGGCAAAATTTAAAACCTTTCAATTATTTCTTCTGATATTTATAACTGTATTTCTAATAGTCTATTCACACTGCCTTTTTTGAATGCGTTGTGCTAGTGGTCATAAAAATATAAAATTCTACAATCTTATCTTCCTTTTCTTATCTGTTTACCCATTGCCTTAGTCCATTCAGGCTGCTACAATGAAAGTATCACAGAATGAGTGCCTGTAAACAACAAAGATTTATTTCTCACAGATCTTGGAAATTGGGAAGTCTAAGATCAAGATGCTGACAAATTCGGTGTCTGGTGAGAGCCTCCTTTCTGGTTCATAGATTGCTGTCTTTTACCAGTAACCTCACATGACATAAGGGGGAGGTGATCTCTTTTATAAGGGCACTAATCCCATTCATGAGAGGTTTGCCCTCTTGAACTAATCACCCCACAAAGGCTCTACCTCCAAATGCCATTACATTGGGCAATAGGATTTAACACATGAATTTTCGGGACACACAAATATTCAATCTACAGTACCCATAATGTCTTAGCCTCATGCGTATTTTTCCCCTCAGTGTAGTGACTTAATATATTCTATTTCTATTAACAACCTTGATACATTTCCTTCCTTCAATAAAATAAATCATTTTTCTGATCAATACTGTACAATATTACCCATTATTGTATGCTCTTTAGTTACATTACTCAATATAATCCTATAATCCTGGTAAAAAACTTATGAGTTAAGTATTTTGATATTTCCATTACATATGAACAACTAGGGTACTCCTAATAGTCTTATCAAGTGGTATACATCAAATCCTATCTGCTGAATAAATCAATAATTATAAAAAACTGAAATATTTGGATTTGGATGTACTAAAATCAAATTATGTTTCAAAATCTTAATATAGTCATAATAAAAATATGAAATTACCTCACGATTATTCTATCAAAACTTTCTAGCTTGAAAGAGTTTCCTCCACTACAGATTTCTCATACACAGTACTTCAGCATCAGAATATAGACATGTTCATATCTTCTAACCTCAACATATCTTCCAGAACATTCATTACTCCTCCAAGCTCCAGTAGAAAACCCTGCTATTCTGTGGATGGTGTGCATCATCTGCATATATCAGCTTCTGAATACACATTTGTTAAATCACTCTCAACTAATAATCAATCTTCCTTCCTCCTTTTTTTAATAAAAGCCATATTCTCCACTCCAGGTTCTCCGTATTTCTGGAGGGCTCCATGTCTATGTGAACGATCCTTCCAACACCCTGTTTTCTCAGTCTGTACTTCCTCATCTCTAGGAAAAGCCTTCATTTTTCTTCCACTTCCACTACCTGCGTCCATGACCACATTTTAGACATTATCATCAGCCACTGAAATGCTTCATCTAGTTCAACCATGCTGGTTCTCCAATTATTTTACCCCAGTAAGTTACTTACATCTTTTCTTTAACATAATTAAGACTTTCAATCTCATTTCCTGTCTACATTGTCATCCCTACCATTGACTTTCCTTTCCCATCCAACATTTCAGACCTTCATCTCAAATCTGTATTTACCAATAATCCACAATTCCATTGTGTATCCAGAATTTAAGGAGACTAATTAAAAAGTTATTTCAGCAATCTAATAATAATTGAAGATAAAAATCTTTAAAAATTGATGGTTATTTGAATAAAGGCATCAAGTGACACCACAATGTCAAAAAAAAATGAACAGAGATCTCCATTTTCCCTTCCTTACATTCCTATGTTCTAACTGTGTAGAGTTTTCATTTTCCTCAATATGTTATCCCTGTCCCTCCCTCCCATTCATCCATCTAACTTGCCATGGCTAAATTCTATTTATATTTTATGTTGCAGATTAATGATATTTTCTTGACCTTGAAAAATGAGTAAAATGCTCTTGAATATGCTGCATTAAGCCCCACAGTCTCCTGTCATAGTAGTGATAATGCTCTATTGCAATCTTCAGGGGAATTTTTTCTTCTAGAGAACTGTAAATTCCCTGAAGACAAAAATTTTGTCAAACTTTGTTTATTTGTCATGTCTCTCAGGTAATAGTACAGTGCCTAACACACAGAAGTCATGCAATAAAGCTTTATTAAATGAATAAACAAGTAGATTAATTGATCAATTAGCAATAGCTCCGTATTCGATTAACAAATAAAAAGACAACAGAACCCATTTGAAAGAAAATCAGTAAGTTGAGATTTCAAGGGTAAGAAATCATTGAAAGTCTTAGTTACTGATATAAAAACATAAGAGATCAAGCCTTAGAAGATTCAATTTCCACTAAAGTTTTCCTGCAGGGTTTTGTTCAACCTATGGCCAGCCCCATGATACCACATTCAAATCCTGAAACTCCCCCTAGTGGGCTTGATGAAGCACCCCACTCTGTGCCATCTCCAGCAAACTGCGTCCTTTGGCTTCCTCTGGACACCTGAAAACTGCAATCTTCCATTTGTCTATGAAGCAAATTACACGAAAGTCTCATAGGGTCTTTTGAATTTAAAGTGAATAACTTAACATGGTGTTTTAGCCATGTGAAATATTTAAAATTCATTTACACTGATTATTTGGTGTCATATGACTACAAAATTTAAGCACTTACACATGTTTTACTTTATTCTATCAAACTCATTATAGGAATAGACACAGTTCCTGAAAGGGATCCCAAATTCTACTAGAGTTGGCATTTTCATTTGTTCTTATTATTTAATAGCACAAAATCTAAACTACATTATCTCTTGATTTGGTATGCTAGGTTTTATTTTCATCTAGTTAGTGAAAATGAATTTGTCTTTTTAGTGTACCTTGATTTGTACTTTGAAATAAAGTGTCCTAATTTGACTAACAGCAAATGTTTGCTTGTTTGTTTCTAATACTGCCTTAGGTGGTTAGGATTATAGAACAGCAAATGTTTATTTACAGTGAGATAATTGCTTTAGAAATATAAACAATAGAATGTAAAACAATCGTGCATTCAACTCTGTATAACTAATAGTGTTCATGGCAACAAGAATATAAGCACTGAGTTCTATATAAGCCAAGACCATTAATGGAAAGTGTAGAAAAAGATTAATCTATTTCTTGTAAGACTAAACCGGATGTATATATCTAAGCCAACCTTAAACAACAGAAGGAGAATTATTTTAAAAGGCAAAGTCTAGTATCATAGAAAGAATACTGGCCAAAAATCCACAATCTGTGATTTAAACTAAATTGTGCTTATTTGCTATTTTAGATCAAGTTCTCCCAGAAGCGACCCTGTGACAGCATTTGTCTCAGTATTCTAACAATGTCCGTTAATGGAGAACACAGGCATAGGAGCCAGATGATTTATGATGGAAGTGTTTCCAGTAGAAACCAGAAAACGGATGGGGGAAAGCAGAACAGGAAGGCAAGGTCTGGATTGATATGAGGTGAGCGTGGCACTAGCCCCAGGAGCAAAAAGAAAGGGGAGCCACAAAACTCAGTAATCAAGATACATTATACTGTAATGAAATATTAAACACGAGTCAAAATTAATACAAAAAAGCCATCATGAACAATTGTCAATTTTTAGATAAAGACAGGCTGCTGTGCTGTCCTATTTGTTTTCTAACCCTGTGCAACAAGAACAGCCATTTTCAACCAGCCCAGGGTTCCCAGCCTTCCTGCTTGTAAGTAAGCTTGTGACAGCTGACAATGGTGTGCAAAGAGATCAAACAACACAGGACTTTACATGTTGTCATTTCAAAAACTGTAAAGCTTATATTTATTTCTTCCACTTGATTTTAAATATGAGAAAATATTTTGGTAAGTATACATATGGATACACATTTTTCATTTTGCCTCTGGCTCCAACATGGTTAAGCATGGTACAGCAAAGAAAGAAAAGAAGCTAGGCAAGATGCAATTTTAGGTGAAGTCTCAGACTCAACCTAATCCCTTGAGAAAAACTGGAATATAAATTATACATTAAGGTTTGTCCATCTTGAGATATAGGGCCTGGGATTGCATCCTCCATACCAGCAAAGCACTGGCAATGGGTCACCTCCAGGAGAAGGGGAGACTAGGACTCACAGGCACTTTAGGTTTTCCATACAGACTCCCAAGGACAAGCCTCTCAAGAAGGTTGCAGGTGCAAGCCTTAACAGCAAGACATAAAGACACATGGAGAAAAAGGATCTGGCCAGGGCAATGATGAAATTTGTTTTAGGTGTCCACTAAACTTGTTTTGTGACCATCAGCAAACAACTTAAACTCCCAGAAGATAATTCCTATATTGAACACCTCACAGATGTGATATAAATAACAAATGTAAGGTAGTAAATTAGCTCACTGTTCTCAAATTCAGTTATCTAACAATGTCCAATAATACCTACAAACCAGACATAGGAGCCAGAAAATGAGCCTACAAGGGTTCTGAGTAATGAAATAATATTTCAAACTACACACATTAAAACTCACACACTTTATTCCTGGTTGTAGTTCTTATTTTCTCTCCGAGATCCTATTTTTTATTTCATTGAGTCAATACTACAGATTTTAGTTGTATGATTTCCAAGCTCCCGAATATAAAATAAACAAATAAGAAGGTAAGAAATAGACTGTTCCACATAGCTCTGCAGGCAAACAGACAGCTTGAAAGCAGAGAAATGAGAAGTGACTATCAGCCAGAAAAGTATGTTGCAAAAATGATAAAAATCATATAAATGACCTGAACTATCAAATCTATTTGTATTTATTTAATATAGATACACATACACACAGGAGCACATGTGTGCATGTGTATTCATCATCTGCTTTATTTCAAAAAATATTTTATGAACTTTACAGAAAATTATTTAAAATGGCATAGAAAATTCTAAGAAAGGAAGCAGAGCAGTTATTCATTTGGAGGGGTAAGAATTAGTGATGATCAGGGAAGATTGTTTGTACAATAGAATCAGAACTGAGAGATTCTTCCCATCCACATCTTCAGACAGTCATAGCGCCAAGCTCTGAGACTACTTGGTTGCCCACTTCATCACCAGACCTGCCTGGGTATAAGCTCCTGGGATGAGGAGCTGGAGGACGTGTACCATATCCATACCAATGGAGGGTGACTTTATGGTAGCAAAAGCAGAAAAAGTTACAAGTAGTGGAAGTAATAGCCAGTGACCACGAGACTACTATTGGATAATCAAGCTGATATTGAGCAAAATACTACATACCTATAGAAAAAGGAAAAGTGCTTCATTGAGGCCCGGAATTTTTTTCCCAGCTACTCAAGACCTCTGGTGAATACATAACTTAAGGTAGAGTTTCAGTGAAAGTGGAAAGAGTCTTAATCAAACTCAAGCAGAGAACAGCTCAAACATTTTGTAATTTTTTTATCTTAACCGATATACTTTATGAGACTTTTACTATTTTGGGGGTGAGCAATAGAAATCAATTCTGACTAGCAGATGCAAAGTGAGAATTCATTATAGAGCTATAGAGATCCTGGGGTCGCTCACAAAAGTTTTTTTTAACTGAAAAAATAGACTTAGAAAAGTGATGAACCAAAGCAAATTGGAAATTCCATGTAGTAGGAAGTAATGTACAGTAGCATTTGGTTCTCATCGCTATGCTAAATCAGTTCTAAAAATGTTTCCGTCTTTGTGACACTTTTCAAAATTCAAAGGATCTAAAGTGAATCACAATGAACAAAGCTATGTCCTGTGCCCATGTATGGCTAGGGATCTTCAGAAACCTTGACAGTCAGCTCTATAAAGAATTCAGACAAGGAGAGTGTGGTAATGACTAGAAAGGAAATCCAAATGTGATAACTAGAAAAAAAGAAAAATGGAGATTATGTTGCACAAACAGAAAACCAAACAAAAGTATTGTTCAAAATAAGTCTCTCAAGAGCTATTAAGTGCATGTTGGTTAGACAAGAGTCATATACAGTCCAGAGCAGAGGAATTTGTGAATACTGCCCAATGACACCTTGTCAGACCAGAGACAAAATGAGTGAAAGATAAGCAAGTCAGAAGCCCCTAGACTATAATGAGAGTTGAACTGCAATTTGAATTCAATCTTGCTGTCAACCAAAGCATGAGTTACATCAGAGACCCATATTGTGCCATATAGAAATGGATGTCAATACCTACTATTTGAGTCATCAAAACAAGTTTTTAAATATAGGAAGTATGCACTGCATTCTGGAGCAAATTCTATTCAAAATGACTATTTTGAATGATACTTAAACAGTTATACCCTCAAATATTTGGGAATTCTGTGGTTCAAGAAAACTGGTCCTCCAGAGTTGTGAATACCTGAAAATAAAGTGTATTGTTGGCATGATATGTGTACAATATTGAAAAGTCGTCATGTCAAAATTGCATACATGATCTATAAAAATATTAGGGATTGATAGAGCTACACAACTATACAACATTTAAATTGAATGTTTAGAAGTTAGTGTACTTTCAGCATTCTACATTCATTAATTTTCTAATAAATTAACACATTTAAATATTTCCAACGAATGTAAATGCCAATAGCTTTTGATTGAATACCACTCGTGAATTAATACTAGTTTGCTCTGCAAAAGAAAAAGTAAACGTTTACAGGTGCATTAAACATTCAGCTGTGCTGAGTATATGAAGACTGTCAATTTTAAGAATCTTCTGTATGCAACTTATATAAGAATAGTCAAATAATTGATGCAAAACTATTTGAGGATCAGCATAATTTGCTTATCAACAAGTTAACAGCATACTCTTTCCCCCTGACGCTTCCTGCCTTTGCTCTCCCAGGGTCTCTGTGTGTGTTAGCCAATTAGTGTGATTTCCAGACATTATGACAACATGTCAAGGATCTAACTTTACAATTTATATTGAGGAAAAATTAGATTTTTTTATCTGTATGACAGAATTAAATTAGTTATAATAGCAGATATGTTTTTCTTGTGTTTATTATTTTTTACTCCTGTTTTTCCATTCATTAAGTAACCCATGACACACAAAAGTTTGCTTGCGTAGACCTGGGTGAGGGGTAACTATTTTCTTTCCTGGGTAAACTGACCCATGTGAAATTTAGTATTCTTCTTTAACCTCTACCATAAAGGGGCATGTTAAAAATACAGGGTCTTGCTCCCATCTCTTCTGATCTAGTAGATCATTGGGTCATCTTGATGGATACCAAAATCTTACAAATTCACCTATTCATTGCACAGAAAAATCCAGTTGCTATTTCCTCATAGAAAACCTTTCAACATTATCAGAATTTGACTAACATAAAATCATGATCTGCCAGAAAATAGTGATAATGTCATAATATCTCTCTCTAGCATTTTGCAGAATGACCAGCAAACATCTTAAAATGCCATAAATAGAAAGGTTTCCCACATGACTTCCACAATACCAAAAGGCTTGCTGTATTTCCCCATATTTTTTCTCCTTACTTGTTTTATCTTCTTAAATACTCTGAGTAGACACTTATACAATTTATTGCTCTGACCAAGCCTTCCTATATTTTTTTTCTGCACTTAAGCAGGATGCCCTGAGCATAATATATCTTATCCATGCCAGATCAGACAAATGTCAGGCTAAAGCAAAAACCAACTGCTTGCCTCTGTGCAGAGTAGCAAGTAAAGGGAACTGATCAGCATGAATTCTGTCAATACTAAACTAAATTTAGACCTAAGCAGCTGCCTTGGCTGCCCTTATTTCCATTGATTAAAGGTGTTGAAGACCTTTAATCAAGTAGGGTCAAATTACTTGAGAATAATTTCAAAAAAAATGAGAAAAAAGGTATTCTTAATATGTGTTCATGTATATATTACCAAAGAAAAATAACTTTCTCACCTTCGTTTACAGGGGGACCTCTACTTAATGTACTATGAATTGAACCCTTTCTTGCCAATTTCACTACAGACTTAGTTATTTAATCATTCATCCATCCATTCAATTATTTATCAAATGTCCAATATTGCGGGGCATTGGACTAGTATTTGCAGTTTTGGAGGAAAAAAGGCACTGTCTAGGGGCCGGCCTGGTGGCATATTTGTTGTTTGCATGCTCCATTTCAGCAGCCTGGAGTTTGTGGTTTAGATCCCAAGAGCGGACCCATACACCACTCATCAGGCCATGCTGTGGTGGCATCCCACATACAAAATAGAGGAAGATTGGCACAGACCTTCGTTCAGGGCCAATCTTCCTCACCAAAAAAAAAAAAGAAAAAAAGACACTGTCTATTAGGACTGCAAACATTAATACAAAGACTAGACAGGTAAAAACAACAATACGTTATGATAAACGTTCCAACAGGACTATGCACCAGTTCCTACTGGAACATAGAAGGCCATTTTGCTCAAACCAAGGAGAATAAGAAATAAATTCTGCAAAAAACGTCACCTGAATTTTGGCTTGAAGCCTATTCTGGAGTTTTCCAGGCAAAGAGGGAACAAAAGTGAGGGAACAAATGTCAGGAAAAGGGAGCAACAGTAGCTGGCAGAAATTTACAATCTTTTCAAATATATTTTGAAAGAAAGATATAGACATTGTGGAATTTTAAGGATGAGAATATAATGATCAGAATTATGTTTCAGAAAAATCACTCTAAGTCCTCAGTAGACACTGCATTGAATTGGACTGAGGTGTGAAGTGTTGAGGGCCTGCACAAAGTCAGTGATGACGAGATCCATAGACAGACGCTGATTGGAGAGATACTAAGAAAATAGAACAAGAGGTGAGGGAAAGAGAGGAATCAGACATAACTTCTAGGTCTCTGATTTTGTCTGCTGGCTAGGAACCTATGATTCAGCACTTCTAGACTTCAATTCTAAAATAAGTAAGAAAAGAAATTAAAGTGATAAGATATAAGAAGAAATATTTGGAATACTATTATCATCATAATACATAATTCTAAGAAATTATTCTATTTGACTATCTAAAACTGACCTTGGCTTTAGTTCAAAAGCCAGTCTGCTTGTCAGTAAATCTAGGTAGATACCTATCAAGATTAAAAAACCAGAGTCTACCACGGTTCACTAATCCGAGAACCAGCAATGCATCCATTAGACGATATTAAGAGCCCAATAGTTCTTCCTCATCCTCCATAAATGAATTATGAAGAAAACAAAACCAAAAGCCGTTTAAGAGATAACAAGAATTAAAGAATTCGCAGCAGATGGTACCAGCTGTGCACATTTAATTCCAGCTCAAACAATCTGCCAAACAGTTAGACAAAACTGCTTTTCATGGGAAATTGGAGTGTCTCGGAGCCAAGGAAGAAATCAGAGAGTAGTCTTTCTGGCATTAGTTATCAAACCTTTTACTATGATTAATGTTAGTGGACACAAACCTTTCCTTTCCCTGCTTGCACTACGTGCATTCTCTCTCTCTGTCTTTCTCTCTCGTAAGCATATATACACATACACACATAACATACACGCATCAAGGTTTCCATTAATTAAATAAAGAGTAAAGCCAAAGAGTTAAGTTGTCAAAATGTCATATACTAGGCATTCAGCAAATACATGTTAAGTACAACAGTATAAAAAGGATTTAGTGTGAACATTTTAAAGACATTTTTAAGAAAACCCTAATGTTCCAATATGTTTATAAAGACATTAACTGTAAATAACAAAGCAAAAGCAAAGCAAAGTAGTATGTGTCACCTTTTTAAAAATCATATTTATAAATGTTTTATTATGTATATTGTATTCTTTTAGAATTGGGAGAGGGGTAAGCCCCACTCAAGTGAGGTAACAAACTTGCCATCTTTTACAAAATTTAATTAGAACTGACAATCTTATGGTTAGCTCTTAATTCCTGAGACTTTGAACATTGTTTTCTGTGGATTTTCTTTGAAAAATGCTCATACTAATTTTAAATTACAGTATGTCTCAAAAAATGAAAATATTAACATTAATATGTTAGAAAGGAAAACCATCATCCAAGTGTGTTTATTAACTTAAGTGCTAATATAAAGTCTTAAAGTCGAATCTATTGACTTTAAAAAAGAAAAAGATAATGCTTAAAGATAAGCTTAAAAGAAAGATATGCTTGAAATGGACAAATACAACATGCCTGAAGAAAACTAGAGCTGAACTCTGTGTTGAAATATGGAATTTGGGTAGGTTAATAAAAGATAAGCAAGTATAAAAGGCCAAGAGAACAATATTAACAAAGGCTCAAATGCAGAATGCAAACACATTGAGTGTGTACGTTAATCAGAATGGACTCATTAGAAGGAGGAAATACCCACAACTGGGCTTGATATTGAGATTTAAGACCATCAATTTATCCTGAAGATAACTGTAATGGAGAGCCGTAAAGGCTGTTTGAGAAGGTAAGAGCCATGATGAAATTATTATGCATGATAGAATGGTAGCATGGAACAGAAGCTGCAAGCCTGAAGACAGTCAGGGTAACTGGGAAGTCCTTGAACAATATGTACATGAGGTAACTACTACCTAGCTCAGATGATGGCAGTAAAATGGAAAGACACGTAGTGGAGTTCAACATAAAGGAAACATTTTCAGATACTAGTGTTTGACTCTACCACAAACATAAGGAAGAAAGGTGTAAATATGAGGTTTTGACTGAGTAATTGGGAAGAAAACGGCAGTGATTACAGAGAAGTTCAATCAGAAGAAGCAAATTTGGGGAAGGGGGAGTATATGTAAGAGGATGAATGCAATATTAGCTTCATTAAGTTTGAGAGATGAGAAAGAGAACAAAATGCACCCGGGTGAGGTTCAAGCTGGGGCTTCTGAGTTATAGATCAGAACCAGAGATTTATGCAAAATTCATTCTAAAAGAGGCGATGGTCTTAAGAATTCATAAGTAGTTTTGATTGAAAAAGAATATTAATTAAAACTTATGGAAGCCTCAAAATATTTCAATGAAGAATGCTCCCACTTAGAGTGGGAATAGGAGGAAGAGTCCAGAAAAAAAAAAAAAAAAGCACAGGTATCAGAGATCAAATTGAACTCCAGGAGCAGTGTTCATCACACCAAAGTCATTGGCGGTCTCAGGTACTATATTAGTGTCCTAGGGCTGCCTTAACAAATTACTAGAAACTTGGTGCCTTAAAACAGTAGGAATTTATTCTTTCCCAATTTGAAGTCAAGATGCCTGGAGCCTATGAGAGAGCATCCATTCCCTATCTCTCCCGTCAATTCCGGTGACTGCCAGCACTCCTTGGCATTCCTTGGCTTGTAGACTCATCGCTCCAACTTCTGCTTCCTTTGTCACATCAACTTCTCTTCTGTGTTTCTGTGTCTCAAGTCTCTCTATTTTTTAAGGACACTTATCGTGGGATTTAGGGTCCATCCTAAATCCAGGATGATCTCATCTCAAGATCCTTATCTTAGTTACATCAGCAAATACTCTTTTTCAAAATAAGGTCACAATCACAGGTTCCAAGGCTTAGGCCTTTGAAATATCTTCTGTAGGGCCACCATTCAACCCTCAAAAGGTGTTATGAAAAAGGATGGAGTGATAAGGTAGTAAGGCAAGTTGTATACTATTACAGGATTTGAGAGAGTTAATAAAAACTCTGTGAAGTAAACGGTTATTCCCATTTTACATATGAAAAATTAAGGCTCATTTTGTTATTAAAAAGTAATTGCTTTCTTACCCTGAAGGCATTTTTAATCTGTTTCTGTTTTAATTTTTTTTTCTTAAAGGCATAGTGCATGCTGATACAGACACAGAAAAGCATTCATTTTATTGCTTTTCCTTTGGAAAGGAAGAATTTGTATTCATCCATCATATGCCTTCTCCCAACTCTCTTCTAATCACTGAAAGTGCAAGATTTCCAGAAAGGAATAGAGTTGTTTATTTGCTTGTTTGTTGTTTTGATTTAGAAAAGGGAAAAGCTAATTGGGGAAAATAAGGATCAAGATTCTTTTCATCCCAGAAGAAGCTATTGAAATGGACAAACCGAATGATGATCACATTGTAATTGCTGAGTAGTTTAACTTCTTAAGGGATGCTGCTGCTATTGTTTCCATATAGAAATCTTATGTCATGCACTAGATTAATTGTCCATTTGAGCCTACTCTAGACATGTGAAATCTCCCAAAATTCATATTGGTATTCATATACTGGATAATGAGGTAAATTCTCTATGCATTTTCAAATACAACATTTGTTCAAAATGTTACTATAAATACCAGAGACAGAAAATATTCTAGACCTCACTACTGATTTATATTATGTATTAACTAATATTAATAGTATATACTATATATTTTATTTATTATATATTAAACTTATATTTAATTATATCATTTAATAATTATTGAACCTTATTTAGTATGTTTATAATAAATGTCTGATGACTTCAAGCAACTTGAAAGGTTATATTGACTCTTTTTATAAACCACTACATACAAAATACCAAAACAAATTGATTTGCTTATTCAATGAAACAATCCATTGATTGAGTTGTTTAAAAAATGTACCACTGGACGTTTACTTGAAATGACCAATCACTATGGTCTACTAAAAAAAAAATGTAGGAAATATTACAATAACTCTTAATTATCTCCCAAATTCCCACTTCCTTCTGGCTAAATTTACCTTTCTGGCCTCATCTGCCATATCTTTTCTAAAAGTATCACTTAACCTAATTGAATAAATCCTACATATACTTATAGCTTTTCTAATTTTATTTATAATTATTTCTGGAAAACAACCTCCCCGTCAAGACTTTTCCTGTCAACCATCCGCAGATGATTCTAGAATGGCTCAAATGTATATCTCTTCCTTGAAGTTTTATCCAATTCCCCAGCTATAAATAATCTCCCACCATCTTGGTGGTTTATAGCCATCTCTCTGAAAGTGGTTATATTATGCTGACGTTCATTGTTGTTACTCAAGAACATAATATTATCCCTTTTATTACCTTGCAAGCTCCTTAAGGATAGAGTAATGTGTAGTTCTTGTTTTTGTCTCCTTGCAATAGGAGCTCAAAATGATTTCTTGAATAAATGAATGAACACACAGATGAAAATGATACTTGCTACAGAAAGAGTAAAAATGAAACTAATCTCTGTCTATATGGGATAGGTATTTGCATTTACAACCCAAATTGGATTATGTGTAGCCAAACCAAAATCAGCTGCATTGATTTTCTTTCTTTTGATGGCCAAAATGATCCTTCTAAGTCAAGGTCAATGTTCTCTTCCTCCGAAGAAAGGATGCTTAAATTATTTGGTTTCCTGTACTTTTATTCTGGGAAATATTTCAACATTTGTTAATTTTAGATAAAATTGAAAGCCCAATGAAATAACTGAGTTGTTAGTGATCATTTGGGAAGTCTAACCTTTGGGTCAAACTATGCAGGAATGAATATTCATACCCTTAATATGGTTCAGACACAAGCACATGTATACACATACACAGATTATAGACATCAAATTTGTGAAACTTCCACAGTATCACTATTAATGCTTCCTCTAATTTAAGAGTTTATAAATATTTAGGAAAAAATAACCTCACAATTTATTTACAAAACGTCAACGAATTCTGCCCTATCACCAGCAAAAACACTTCACTGTCTTGTGAAATGAAATTTCAAGCACAGGTAACATGTACTTGCCTTCTACCTGTGGGCTGTGCTTTGTTTAGTTGAGGCTTCTGTGATTAAGATCAAGTATAATTTAAGAAACAAATGGTCAAATTTTTCCAGAATTAACTTTCAGTTGTAAAATTGTTTACTTCTAAGGTTTAGATTTCTCAGCAAAATTTCATAAAACTGATGTTTAAGTAGACAAAGCAAAATGTAAAGAAGGTCTCCTACATACTACCTAATCTGTGATAAACTAGAAAGCTGCAAAATAAAATGTATTAGTAGTTTCATTGCATTTGAATATTTGAAAATGTGCATTTATCTCAAGAAATTATAATCAGTTTTAAAGATTAGCAGAGAATATGTGGATGATGACAAAGTCAGAGTACTAAATTTTTAGGAGATAATAATGAGTTTATTGGCAGATAACTTCAGGGTATGAAATAAAATATGCATTGCATTTTGATAGTAATTTTGATAGATTCGGTATGTTTTGAAATCCACACCTTTGATTTATGTTCTCTAAATATTTATGTATTCTCAAGTGCATTGGAAGCTGACATCACATAACTATATTCGAGTTAAAGAAATGATGATAAAAAGATCTGCTACACTGGGAATTGAGATTTATTCAGATCATATCAGCAAAACAACTTTATTACTTATGAAGAGAAGAGATCTGGATTACCCAAACTGTTCAGCAAACTACCTTTTGCTTAATTTTTTATTTCTATTCCTCTAAACAGAGACAAGTTAAGTGATTTAAAGCCCAGGGTTAGCAGGAGAGCGAAATATACACAAGACAAACAGAAAGTTCTTTAAAGATTCTCCCAATTCTTATCTCTTTCTTTTCAGGATCATTATCCACATGTCCCCTAACTCTTCACCATGGTTCTCTTCTTTCAGGAAAATGGACTCATACAGTTTATATTAAAGTGTCTATATATTATATATTATATTGTCTATATTTAGAAAGGCACCAGTTAAGAAAATTTGAATGTTCATGTGCTACAATTATTATATATGTGGCTCATGTCAAAATAAGCTTTTTCTGGAGCCAGAGTATGCTTTGTTTGCATGGATACAGTCATAGGTACTGCTTTCAGTTTTAAGACTTTTCTGTTCTCTCAATCTTTAAAATATACTACTATTACCCTTATGTGACATAGAAACTTCAGTCTGACTTTCTTAATGTGTTTAAGGCTTAAAAAGACTGAAATGCCTGTTAAGCCTGACTATTAATGATATGGAAAGAGGAGTCAGGATGTAAGAGGAATTAATGCCTAGCAAGGCACACTTGGTAACACTTACAAAGACTCATCTCCATCTCTCAACAATGCTTCCCAATTAACAGTAGGACAGATACTTTTATCTGCCTGATAATTTATCTCCTTAAATAGGCTTGCTTAAAGAAAAGCTACCTTATCATGAATATTAGATCTCTTTCTTTTCTCCTCACCAAATAAGGACTATTGCAAATCAAGAATATGCCCAGACTTGAATCAGAATGCCCTCATTTTTTTAGATTCAACATTTAAATTCAATTGTTTTCTTTCCCAGAAGTTGGAGAGGTCGAACATATGAATCCAAGAATGGACACTTATAGAAAAATGAGAAAATGAGTTCCTCTTTTTCTCCTACTCTCCTGGCAGTGAATTCTATATTTACACTGCAAACAAACAGGAAAATGCCTGCTTGATCATTTGTAAATCATTAACATTTTTATTTTACTCTAACTAGTTTTTTCCCACAGATCCACGGATTTAAATTTGAGCCTTTTAATTAAAAAGTGGATGTCTACAATCAGTGAGCATTCAGCTCTAACAGGCAGGGACATTTCTATAACAAAATCAATGTCGCATTTGGACAATAATCCTCATGTAAACCTGTGTATCTGTGACATGAATTGAGAAACACACTTTCCAAATTCATAACTCTGTCAAAAGTATATACACTTCTTTTCAAAATTATAGGTAACCTCTTCCCAAGTCTTTATGTTGTTTTTTCCAGTGTACTCATTCTATTTTGGTCATTTTTCTGTGATAAAGCCCCTGTGATGCTAAAAGAGAGTAGATACATATTGAGGACCTGGTTTAATATGGAAAATTTTTGAAAGGGTGCTTATTTTTTTCCCTTTTAAGTGCCAACTAGGCCCTGTTTTAAGATCAAACTTAATTGTATTCCACAGGTATTTTGGCGGAAACTGAAAAGGAATGGAAATTTGGTACTTCCAGTTTAAAGAACCTGTCCATTTCTGATCTAAACTCTTTTTAAAAGCCCTCAAGAGGGGCTGGCCCCGTGGCCGAGTGGTTAAGTTCGCGTGCTCGGCAGCAGGCGGCCCAGTGTTTCGTTAGTTCGAATCCTGGGCGCGGACATGGCACTGCTCATCAGACCACACTGAGGCAGCGTCCCACATGCCACAACTAGAAGAACCCACAACGAAGAATACACAACTATGTACCGGGGGGGCTTTGGGGAGAAAAAGGAAAAAAATAAAATCTTTAAAAAAAAAAAAAAAAGCCCTCAAGAGTACTTAATCCTTGTGATTGGCTTGATGATCCTTCCAAGTCAATTTTTTTTCTTGACCTGTATATATCTCACAATGATCAGTAGAAGGCAAGAAGGGTAAAAAAAAAAAAAAAAAGTGGGAGGTGGATTTTTAGTAACTCACAAGTATTAAAAGAAAAAAATGTTTTTTCTTTCCATTGTGTATACATATATTTGAAAATTTGATCACCTCTAAATTATCTTATAAATATCTGCTTTTCTATGATTATGTAGGTAAATTTACTAGAAAAATCATACTTTTTTATTACGTTATTTTAAAACAAGCATCTGTAGGAGCTAACATAGGACAAAAAAATGGCAAGCACATTGACTCAGAATTGGATATCATGAGTTCATATTTCCTCTTAGATATATTACCTTGGGCAAGACAAGATAGTTAACTTCTTTGTGTATCAATTTCTTCACCCCTAAAATGAGGATAATTATAATACTTGTCTCAGCAAGTTGTAGTGAGATTGAATAAGATATTCCATGTAAACATAACATAGTGTTGGGCATACAGTAAGCACTTAATGTTTGCTGTTATGTTAGCTATTATTCTTTATCTTCTCTTTCTAAGTCTTAAACAAATCTATGTATAACTGTGTTGCTTTCCCCACAGATCAGCTGAGATAGATGATTTCTTCTTTCCAAATTTAGACACTGCATTTTTCTTTCTGGAGAAATTGAGGGATTTCTTATCCAGGATTTTTGGCTGATAATGTTGTTTCTGGAACACATTTGGAAATGCTCCCTTGAAGAGGAGGCTGTTTAGCATGAAAGACAAGAGTGTGATACAACACTAAATGTACTGGACTAAATGTCAGTTCTCCTGATGATGACCTTGGACAAACCGCTTCATTTCTCCATGCCTTTAACTTTTCCGATCTGTAAAATATGATTTTTCCATCCTGTCCCAGGAGCTGAAAGATGCAGGTGGGAAATGGTTTGTGATTTATTATGAGCTGTATGAGAAACTAGAAACTATACTATTGTTCAAAATATTATGAGCTACCAGATAAATCTTTTAACAACTTCACATGGAAGTGATAGGCAGGATTCATGGAGGGAAAGATAATTGGATTATCAGATCAGCATATTTGAAAATAAATATCAGAAATATCTTAGTAGTAACCAACTAGGTATCTTAGTAGTAACTACGATGGCCCCATAATCAAAGTTTATTTTGCCCAATAATTCTGGTTAAAATACTCCTGACTTTTGTGAAATAAAGTTTTTGTTTTAAAGTCCTCCTGTCTGGATATATAGCCATGTGTTCAAATAGATTATGTACACCCAAGATTTTTGTTTTCTTTTGATAAAAAAGTGAATTCAGTTGAGGTAACTAACCTCTGCATACTTAGTAAGGAGGGTTTTGTCAAGTGTCCTCAATAAGTCCAAAGACCTGTTTGCATCTGACTCCCTGTTCAGTCCAGCAAAGGCAACAGCAACAGCAACACACCCTGACATCTTGACTGAAATCAATACCAGAGCCGCCACCAAGGTGGCTGAGCAGGCAAATGACGTTTTCAGTGTTGATCCTTCCAATCATGGTCTAGTCCCAACCTTGTCACCCACTCCCGTTTGAAATCTGCATATTCGGACAATAAAAGAAAGCACTGGTGGAAAGGAATAGTGTTGTGCCACACGGCCCTTAATGTACCTCTCCAAATTTAATGAGGTCAGTTGGGCATCTACAGCTTTTGCCTCTTGCTAAGGCCACCCAGGAGAGAAATTCCTAATACACACACACACATACACACACACGAGCAAACATACCCGCATGCACACACTGCACAAACACACTTGGGAAAACACCCATGCATAGAAAAGCATACCCTTTATCATCTTCCATAAACACGCACTCTTACCCTTCACTATGGCGCGCGTATACACACACACACACTCCCTACGAGAATCACAAACACAAAATGCCACGTACTCGGAGAGCTCGGAATCCTTCCTACGCCTGCAAATTGAACCCACTCACCACGCACGCCCATAGACGCTCGCAGTGTGCCCACATCCCAGAGCAGAACTCCCTCCAGATGCAAACGCCTTGCTCCCCTGAGCCAGCAACTCCATATCGAGCCCAGGGACAAAAGCTGGCCAGGGTGATCGTGTGGTGTACGGGTCGGGAGCCATCATCTGTGGGCAATGTGAAGAGCTGCAAACCCAAATTGGTCAGTCCTCTTGACCAAGTCCTGTATTTTTTCCTGTGGATAGTTGCTAATCACTCTGGTAGCCTTCGGCATGCAAATGGAGCCAGAAGCAGTTTTAATTCTCTCTTCCAGAACTAGCGCGGCAGCCCTCCCCTTTCCTCAGATGGGATCAGATTCCCGAGAAGATCAGATCACCAATACCGCGCCTAGTCTAATGAAGTTGCTGGTTGTAAAATCTAGGCCAGGACCAGCCGAGAAAAGTGGGAAATTGACACACAGGAGCAGAACATGCTGGTCTCAGGACGCAGCTCCGCTACGCCGTGGGATGAGGGAATAAAGATCCCTCATAGATGTGAAAGAGAAGCGGTGACTCACCGCTGGCCAGTAGATGGCGCAAGAACTCTTTCCTTGTACAATCTTAACCCTTGAGGGGTGTGTGGGGGGGGTGCTGCCAAGTCCAGATGTATAGGTACATATATTTTCCGTTTTGAAAGAAACCTTCCATTTACATATTTGGGGTCGATTCGGAATTAAGATAAATGGGTCTGTTCTAGATAACTACCACAGGTAAAGCAGTTTAGCTGCGGCACACATCAGCTGAAAAAGGGTAAGGAGGATGAAAGGGCGAACTATTTAGGGAAAGGACTCTCTCCACCCCATCCCCGCCCTGGTCAAGGATGAAGTCGGTTTACCGAATCATAAAAACTCGGTTCCGAGTTTACACGTAGGCGTTTGAATATGTAAATACATGTGTGCAAATACATTCTTCTCTGTGATCTCCTTTTCAATTAAATCACAGGATAATAAATGCGAGACGCCTGCCTGAAATATACTGCAACTACAGTAGTAACACATGTCCCATTATAACGACGTGGGCATTGATGAAGTCCGGTTCATTATCATCACGGTGTTCCCAAAATCAACGCAGATCCTCGGATTAAAATATTGCTTTAACGCGCTCATATTCACAGGCTGCAACGGAGAGCTCACTAACACAATATTTCTTGGGCTGCTTTTACAGGCAGAATTGATCTATTCAGGGTGGGGGGGAGAAAAAAAAACAAGCCCCTCAATTTCAAATATTGTGGGGAGTTTGTCAGAGAGCGGAGCTGGGCTATAAGAGGCTCACTAGTGGTTTCTGGTGGTTGCTATAACGAGCTAGAATTGAGGTAGATTTTGGCGGAGGGGAAAAAACGCACAAGAAAAGACAGAATCCAGAGTAGCGGAGACTTTGTGCCCCCGTTGGAGAGATGGTTGAGTCCTCGTCAAGGTTGCTGTGGTATCCCAGAAACACCATTCACTCCGAGCTGTGACCGCGCACCAACAACAGCAACAACTCCACTGCGCCGGGCTGAGGAGCAGGAATTAGGAGCTCGCGAATAATATGAAAGGGATCCGCAAAGGGGAAAGCCGAGCAAAGGAATCCAAACCCCCGGAGCCTAGCACTAGAAGATGCGCTAAATGTGGCCGCCTAGACTTCATCCTGATGAAGAAAATGGGGATTAAAAGTGGATTTACGTTTTGGAACCTCGTCTTTTTATTGACGGTGTCTTGTGTGAAAGGTAGGTCTGCTTTCGGGGTCCCCTCTGCTTTGGATGGAGGCGAGCCGACTTGTCGCCGGAGAGAAGCTGGTAGCTTACTTTGCAATTTGCAGTGATAAAATAATCATGATAATACTGAAGAAGGAGTTGATTCACAGCTCCCCCCCACACACACCCCGAGATAGGAAATGCATTTTGCTTGCCAGATTTGGCGTTCAATGCGGTGATTGAGCTTGTGCTCAATAAATATTCTTGCAGTATGCTCAAACGAATACGTGAGTTGATTTGTATAGCCTCTAACTAGTGGATATCCAGGCAGAATTCCTCTGCAAGACTTTTCTTGGTGGTGAGGATTACCTTGATTTCTAGTCAAACCAGTGGGGTTTGATGCTTGAGCAAGAATATTTATATTAAAGACATTCGTTTAAATGCTTTTTAACCCTTTCAGGTAGGAAAGTTACCGACATGCTGGGAATGTGCTGATTTTAAATGCATTAGGGCACAAGGGTCTTCTGAGCATCCCCCCCCCCAACATGAATGTCTCTGCATGCATTTGTGAATTATTTCTACGCGAGCTCTTATGCGTTGATAAATGGTAGGGGAGCTTCCCTAGGTCCTGTGGTAGAGGTTTGGCTTTAAAATGAGGCTTTAAAACGGTCTGAGAAGCCACGAAGTGTAATGATCCACCTTTGGGGATGAATGAAGGTAGAAGGAAAGTCATTAGCTGACGACCAAAAAGAAAATCTCCAGCAAGTCTCAGCGTTCAGACAGGTAGAGTGAGTGTCACATGCACAGACGAGGGGAGGGGGTGGGTGGGATGTAGAATTTGTTCCTAAGCAGGAAGGCAAGGGACAGTCAGGATCATTGGAAGGAAAGCTGTGCTCGGGGAGAAAATAGATCCCCAGGTCTGTTCCACAACTTCTCCTGCACCCTGCTGTCCATTAATTGCTGCAAAGAATACTCAGGAGGTGTTTATGACTCATGCCATCATTTTTGAACAATCACCTCCCCATACTCATGGCAGCTCTCATAGACGCGAGGGATGTCGCTTTCACTGAAGCTAGTTTCAAATCCCTGGTGTCTGTGTGTCAGGGGGTGGGCAATGGGGGGAGTTTTGGCCCAGGCGCGCCACGGCTGTCAACACAAACTGGACGCTTCTTCCTTTGTAAAGGAGTGCCTCTCTGAACCGCAATCGGGCCGCGTCTCTATGAAACAGTTTATTGTCCAGCTTGCAGCTGGCTGTCCCCCCACAGAAGGCAGCCCATTTGCATTCAGTGGAAATGATAATTCATGTTTTGGGTGGAGGGAGCTGGAGGGGTTACCTCTCTCTCTCTCTATTAGGACCAATGATGGGTGACATGTCTCGAATTTTAATTTACATCGCTAAATGCCAAGAAGTCGCGCCTGGTTTCTGTGGCAGCAACTGCCTGGTAAACCTGCTCCCTAAAGCTTGATTTTTTTTTTTTTTTTCCTGGAGCCTCAGCGCAGCTCTAAGCCAAAACGCTTGCCCCAAGCGGCGTAATTACACTGCCTAGGGCACAAAACGCGTCTCGGGCTGCTTACAAGGGGTTTTCATAGCCGGCTCTGCGTGTTAGGAGCCTCGCATTTATGCTTAGTTCGCCTGCCCCTGGGAGTCGGTGGTTAATGGATGGCCCTAGGGCTGCCTGCTAGACGCGCGCTCCGCGTGGGGGAGGCGCAGGGAGCCAGCGAAAGCTCCTGGTCGGGAAAATGCTAGAGTGGCTCCTGCTAGAGGATGACCGGGGGTTAAGTGCGAGTTTTCAGGTGATACCTGTTGAGCCAAAACACATTCGAGGGGCAGAAAAGGGGAGGGAGTCTCCGAAGCAGGGCGAGCAAGCGCCTGACAAACACGGAGCCACGCCGCCTGCAATTACAGCCCGGCTGCCCGCACCTACCGTATTGTCCGAATAAGACGCGCAGATAGAAAGGAATGGCGCGTTAATTTGCTTTAAATGGCGCTGGAAACCGGACCCCTCTCTTCTCACAGCTCCCGGACTTTGGACTCAGATAATCGTTCTCCACTGAGTATATTCCAGTTTGGGGGACATTGGGAAGAAGGAGTGTGTCACACTCTGCTTTGGTCCTGTCCAAAATCAATTTTCTACGGACTATTAAAAAAAATTTTTAATGGTAGTAAGGTTCTTCATTGTCACTTATCTGCCACCTGGAAGGCATCTTCTATATTTTACAACTTGGTACGCTGTCCTCAAATTCTGAGAAGCAAACTTACATAGGCTGTACGCTTTAGACTTTTTCCCTATCACCGGGCAGTGCCAATTTTGACAGTTGTGTCTTCTTTCCCTTCACCTTATTTTAATATCACCTGATTCTGAAGGCTTTCTTAAAACTGAGATTGCTGCAGTGACTTAAATGCTGTTTCCCCCAATGTCTATGCCTGCTTTTGTCTTCCACACTATTTCTTTTGGACTCTCAGGCCCAGGGGAAAGCTCAGAATGGGTAGTCGTTCCAAGGGCTTTGTAGGTCCTAATCCAGGCTAGGGAGAGGGATCAGAAGTCCGAGGCGCGCGGTTTTCCACGTGAACTGCTGCGGCCACAAGAATTCCTCCCTCTGCCCACGCTTTTCATCCCCCCACCATCTCACCTCTGCCTGCAACAGCAATGACAAAGAGGCTCAGTGGGAGGAAACGCCTCGGAATAGAAGACAAATTGGCCTTCGGTAGTAGGCCTGAACCGTTCAAGTGGGGTTGAAAAGAGAGGCAAGCTCCTTTGGGCATTGTATCTCCGCTGTCTTCCTTAGAAATAAAAGGCAGAGGAGGACACCAAATTGGGGGTGGGCGGGGGATGCTTAGACTTGATGCGTGCCTATTTTGAGTTCTCTCTCTCTCTCTCTCTCTCACACACACACACACACACACACATACGCCAGCAGGCAGAGGTTTTTGAAATGCAGCCTGCAGCTGCAGCGTGTCTGCTTAGGTCTCACCCAGATAGAAAGTGTGAATCTCCAAGTCGTGCTTAAAAGTCCCGCCCACGTAAACAGACACTCGGGGGTGATTTCCCATGCTTCTTCTGGGGGATTCCGGGGGAGCACACAAACCGGGCGGCCAAGGTACAGAAAGCTCTGATCTCCGTCCACAGCAGGTGGGAGCCAGTATGCCCCACTCACCACCCGGCGCCACAGCGTGCTTCCAGGGCTTCTCTCAGGACCCCGGACTTCGAGAAGGATCCATGTTTCCGCATGCTCTAGGAACTCCAAGGAGATATTACTCCCACCACAGAGCTCTTCTGGAATAGTGGGGCTCACAACGTCTCCCCTGACCTCTCCGCCTGGAAAGGGCCGTGGGTGTCCAGGAGGGAAGAGAGCTGCCTGCAGCGCTCATTAGCATCTTTCACCGGCCCCTGGGTGACCACCCGGAGGTCTCTGCCCCGCGCCTGTCTGCGAGGACTGATCGCCTCACTCCACACCCTCAAGGCGACAGTCTGACCTGACAGGTCAGGAAAATATCTGTCGTATCCTGAGAGAGCTTTTCAAAGGCGGGTGGAGTGGGTTAATGTCTTTACAAAACATTAACAACCGCAAAAAAAAAAATCCACCCACCGCGATCAACATCATCAAAACCTTTTCCCTGAGGTTAGCGGGACTGAGCCACCTGCTGGGAGGTAACCTTTGTGTTTGAGTCAGGGGTCTTTGTCTCGCTGCAGTTTGCACAGGTATCCCTCCCTTCCATCTATTTCCCCTGGGAATATTTCTTAATTTCTTCTAGAAGGCCAGATTCCCTGAAATTTCCATAGACCACCGGAAACTGAGTGCCTGACTTGGCCTGGCTGATGGCATGTGCGTGTGTGTGTGTGCGTGTGTGTGTGTTGCTGGGAGGAGGGGGTCCACATGGATTGACACAGAGGAGCCTATGGCATGCCTCAGTGTGTGTGTGTGTGTGTGTGTGTGTGTGTGTGTGTCCAAGGCAGAAACGCGTGGCCGTAACAGTACGTTTGTGTTTCCGGGACTCTAGATGGACGGTGGTGCTGCAGCCACTGCTGTCGCACGATCGGGCGGAGGCGCCTAGAAAGATCCCTTTCCCAAGCTGACCGCAGCGCTGCCCTCGCTCAAACAACTTCTCCTCTAACAGGCACTCGGGGAGTTCGGAAAAACTCGTTGGGGAACAAGTAATGGGGAATGCTGCTCCTCTACTATCGTCCTCGTCCCCACCCCAGCTCTGTCACTGGGCGAAAGGCAAGCAGGGGGGCAGCACCAGGGTTCAAGCGCCACAAGGGCGTATTGGGACCCTAGGGGAAAGGGCAGAAGAAATGAAACAGCACGGGGTCATCCCGGTCGCCGTGTGGTCCTCTCCCAGCACCGCTGGAGTGGCCAGCTGAGGGCTGAAAGCGGGACACGCATGGGGATTGCAGCGCATTGCAGAATAATAATGAAGTAGGACGACCAAAGAAAGATCGACTCAGGCATCCTGGCGGATTCCCTTCTCCCTGAACACAGCGCCTTCGGCAGGCTTTGCACCACCGAGTTGCTAAGCCAACCCAATTTACCGCTCTGAAAAGGCTTGAACCGCTCCCAGAATTCTGAGCCCAACTTCCCCTGGACAGTTACCTTGTTGAAATTGATCTGAAATATCATTTTGCAGCACCGTACCATATTTTCCTGAATCTTCGGGGGTTGGGGAGCTGGTGGAGGGGGGAGTTGCTGCATCAAACCAGTGTAGGAAGAGAGTGAGAGCAGAAGTAATTAAGGAGCAGGTTTTAGCCTCTTGAAAACCTGATGCCAGCTCTTTTGAGATCCTTCAAGGAGAAAAGGGGTAGAATTACTCCATAAATTAAGTACTCTAGGAGCACAGACTTAGTTGCAGTAGTTATTATGGCTCCTGATATTAATTAGCGTTACTATTTGTGGGGTAGCTGATTAGATTATAGCTATGCACGTCTTTTTCCTAAACACACAATTTGGTGTCTATCGAAACAGTGAAATAATAAAATAAAGCAGCAGCAAATGGCGTCTATACATGGTTCTAAATACAGTAAACTCTATCATAAGACAGATCTGATAAAACAAAAAAGTAAGAGAGGTAGCACAACTGATAATGCATTGCATTCCGGTGGAAAAAACTCTACTGATAAAATGCTCAAGATCTCAAATTCAAATAAGTGAAATGGACTAAACTTCACATCCCTTGGCTCCAAATGTACCTCTTCTCCTTGTGTCCCAAGAGGTGACGTTCTTCTGCTTAACATCAAGGTCTCCAAAAAGGGCTTCAGGATATCAAATCTTCAATGTTTCATCCAGTTTGGAAACTAACTTTGAAGCACCAAGCACTCTGTTTGAGGAGGAACTTGTTGCTTTAGGCAACAGGACTACATGAGAAAATATGCCATCTTGTACTTTGAATTTCAAAGTTTGGGAGATTAGAAGTAAAATAATTGCAAATGAAGAGAGTAGGAAAAAGGTGGGTGAGATATAAATAAAACTTAAGGCCATTTTATTTTACCTATATATATACATAAAAACATAGCTTCTCTTTCTATTTCTTCCATTCCCTTTACTCATCATGCAAAGGGGTGTGTAGTTTAAGGATACAGTGGCAGTTCTGATTTGGATTTTGGATGAGATCTGGTAAGAATGATAGAACAGATACTATCGTTAGCAAATTCATCTTTTCTCTCTCAGAGTGAGCAGGTGAGTGATTCATGGTACTTTCCAAGGAGATCAATCTCCATGTCTACACAATTTTCTCAGAATCGGACTCCTTGTAAGGCTCTCATTCTCATCAGGAATATCACTTTCACAAATGTCACTGAGAAAAATCAATTTGTTGAATATCTTCCAGTATTCATGGGCTCAGTGTTAACGGTCATCTTTCTTTCTCTCAAGCCTCCAATCTTACAGCTATCAAATGCATTTCATGCCCTCAGGCCCTTTGCTAAGCTATTGCTTGGGGCTGGTTGAGGATTCCTAAGGATTAATATTTTCTATATAATCACAGATTGTTGTTCACAACCCAATTTGAAATCTCCTCTAAAAAGTCTAAATTTAGAACATTAGCATATGCATCATATACCTTGTAATTGGATAACAAAGTAATCATGTGGCATTAGATATCACAATATTACTCTGTTGGCTCTTAAATGCTTGCACTACAGTGATTTTCAAAGTGTTCCTAAACAAGTAATATTAGCATCCTCTGGAAACTTGCTAGAAATATGAATTCTCAGATCCCCACCCTAGGCCTTTTAAAACAGATGCCCTCGTAGTTGGGCACAGACATTAGTGTTTTTAACAAGTCATCCAGGTAATTCTCATGTGCTGTAAAGTTTGAGAACCACTACACTACAGTAAAGTGGAAAGAGCAAGGGCTCTAGAGCCACCAAGACCTGAAGTCAGGTCAAGATTCTGCCAGGAATTATCTTTGTACTAGCAACTCAGTTTTTCTAAGCTTCAGTTTCGTTATCTACAAAAAAAGAAAGTTAGAAAGAAAGTTAGAATATCAGTAGGCCTATAGGGAGATTATACATGTAACATCTATAGTGCCTGTCACTAGTAGCTATCAGTATCATTAAAATACACCTCCATGCACAAAGCCAGTATGGACTCCCACACACTTCATCCTTACACCACCAGCGCTAACTTGTCCATAGCAGCAAATTAAAAATGTAGTATCTTTTCACTAGCTACTATTTCACTTTGGCTAAGTTCCCAGGCTATTATACATTGGAGAAACACTCTGAAATTTATGCTTATCACCCTTGCGCAGTTACTTCAGGTGCCTGGTTCTATGGGCAGACCCATAGCTTAAAAATGTTACAGGGCTAATTTGATCCATTGCATTTCAATAATGATTTATTTTAATGTTGATCGATTCATGGACTTATATGAATTTGTTAATTCATCTTGTCACAAGTCATGGTATTTACAGGGCTGGAGGAGTTCTTAAATATCAGCTAGTTCACTGCTCATAGTTTATACAGTAAATGCACATGCCTAGAAAGGATAAGTGATTTTTACTAGGTTGAAAGATGATTAACTCCAGAACTGAGACTAGATCATTGGGCATTCAAATTCATGTTCAACTCTCTATTATACCTTATCAAATTTACTACACAGTTTGCTCAGATGGCACCAAAGAAGGCAATCACAAAAGTTAATATTTAAGGACCATACATCAATTAGTACCATATAAGAATATTATTGATTATATGTTGTTGGGTTTTTTTTGTAAAGATTGGCACCTGAGCTAACATCTGTTGTCAATCTTATTTTTTTTCTTCTTCTCCTCAAAGCCCCCCAGTACGTAGTTGTATACTGTACTTGTGGTCCTTCTGGCTGTGCTATGTGGGATGCTGCCTCAGCATGGCCTGATGGGTGGTGCCAGGTCCGCACCCGGGATCTGAACCGGCAAAACCCTGGCACGCCGTAGTGGAGCACATGAACTTAATCACTCGGCCACAGGGCTGGCCCCAATAATTATATGTTTTGTGGTAAAATTTTTTTAAAATATGAACTGCTTGTTTGGTAGAAGACAAAAAGAAATAATTATGGAATGAAAACATTTTCTAAGATATAATATGTACATCAAATAATAATATCTTCAATAAAGTTTATTTCTTGACATTAGATGTCTATAAAAATAAAAACAGTGTCTTGACTGTTTTTCATGTCTGTATTTTCATCTGCACATTTCTCTCACATGTTCTATATAAGACAGTGGTGTCATTGAAAACTCTGCCATAGAAGTAATTGTACTATTTATAAATATTAATAATTCAAGAACAATCCACAATGTTGAGATCGTCTTCAATTTTAGTGACGTGAAATATTTTAAAAGTCTCTTTAAAATATGGGATTAAAAGGGCCGGCCCTGTGGCATGGCGGTTAAAGTCACACATGCCGCTTCTTGGTGGCCTGGGGTTCACCGGTTCGGATCCCCAGTGCAGACATGGCACCGCTTGGCAAGCCATGCTGTGGTAGGCGTCCCACATATAAGGTAGAGGAAGATGGGCACAGATGTTAGTTCAGGGCCAGTTTTCTTCAGCAAAAAGAGGAAGATTGGCAGTAGTTAGCTCAGGGCTAATCTTCCTCAAAAATAAAATAAAATAAAATAAAATAAAATATGGGAGTAAAATTTCCAAAATAATGAATGCTGCTAAATTTCAGGTGTTTAAATGTTCAGAAAGTGATTGAAATATATAAAAAATAATGAATGACTCTCTGTTTTTTCTTTTTTGCTTGAGGAAGATTAGCCTTGAGCTAACATCTGTGCCAATCCTCCTCCATTCTCTATGTAGGTTGCTGCCACAGCATGGCCCGGGAGGGTGCAGGTGTGTGCCCGAGATCCAAACCAGTGAACCAGGGCCACCAAAGCAGAGCGTGGAGAAGTTAACCACTAGGCAATGGGGCCGGCCCCAAGTGATTCTTTTTGAAAGCTCAGTTTTTAATATTCAAAATTATAAAAATCCTTCTTCCTTCTTTTGCTTTATGTTAGCAAATTTCAAAGGAATATTTGTGACTAGGTAGTTTAAGGTGATGAGAATTTTTTAAACTATGACATTTTAAAAAATATGGTTGGATACTACTTTGAAAGGGAATTTATAATTAGAAATAGAGTCTCCATAAGTGGATTTATTAAAAAATAACACTGAAAAAGTGAGGACTCTGTTATACTTTTCTGTTATACAAGTCCATCAGCTTGACTCCAGAATGCTCAGAGGTACTTCATATAGAGAGAGGATAAGAGAGAGGATAAGACATTATGTTTGGGGAAATGGTACCATGGTTATTTTTTTTTTATGTGAGAAGCTCTGTGTTAAGACCTTTATATAAAGTGTGTCATGTATATTTTAAACAGTGATTCTGTCCCTCATTTTCCTGCTTTGAATTCTAACAAACATCTTATGAGATAACTGTTATCTCCTACGTACAGATTGTTATCTCCATTTACAAATTATCTTCATTTCCTGAGGCCAGTGAGGTGCAATAAGCTTCCAGGATCCTATGGTTAGCTAGTGGTTGAGTGAAATCGGAAATGGTAATAGATTCAGGAGTTCATAGACTGTAAATGACTAAGTTGCTAATTAAACCTCTTCATTTTTAAGAGACAAATTGAGACTTTGAGAATTCAATTTAAAAGAAAGTCTAAAATTAATATTCATGTTATATATATATATATCTCTCACAGTTACAGTAATACATAAATTCTCAGTTTTGTAGTTTTCAACATCTTCTACTAAAGTTGCCTAACATTATCCTTTTTTTGAGGAAAAGTAGACCTGAGCTAACATCCACTACCAATCCTCCTCTGTTTGCTGAGGAAGACTGGCCCTGAGCTAACATCCGTGCCCATCTTCCTCTACTTTATATGTGGGATGCCTGCCACAGTATGGCTTCATAGGCAGTGCATTGGTCCGCACCCAGGATCAGAACCAGTGAGCCCCGGGCCGCCAAAGTGGAGCATGCGAACTTAACTGCTCGGCCACGTACTGGCCCCCTAATTTTATTCTTTTAATGATTTTGTATGATAGATGTGGAAGATATTTTCCAGTTTTATAAGCAATAATAAGTGAAGTAAATGCCCAATAATACATAAGGTAAATATGTCACTAAAAGATATAAAACTGCTCAGTGCATTAAGTGCCTAAAAACAGAATCAAAAAGTATAACCCTTAGATCCTAACCCAATGCTCTTGAGTAATATTTAAAATTTGTGAATGCAAACAAATTTATGGACTTCACAAATAAAATAATATTTGGGCGTGAAAATTGTTTACCAATTGTATCACAAGCCTTTGCAAATAAATTTTTTCCATTTGTACCTTAATCTTCCATTTGGTCCTACAGAATTTTAAGGATGAGAAAGCTCTTATAACCTATCTAGTCTGGTGTCAAATAGTCAAGGAATGTGCATTAGATTTATTTGTAGGGGCAAGGTAAGGTGTTTTTTAAAAAACATTCATGGGGCCCCCCTGGTGGCATAGTGGTTAAGTTTGTCCGCTCTATTTAGGCAGCCTGGGGTTTGCCATTTAAGATCCCGGGTGCCAGCCTACATTCTGCTTTTCAAGTCATGCTGCAGCAAGCACCTCACATATAAAGTAGAGGAAGATGGGCACGGATGTTAGCTCAGGGCCAGTCTTCCTCAGCAAAAAGAGGAGGATTGGTGGCAGATGTTAGCTCAGGGCTAATCTTCTTCTTCAAAAAGAATTCATATCCAAGCTCCATCCACTTAGTCTATTTCATTCTATAAGTGCACCCTGGTTAAAAATACAGGTATCGTTGTGATCTTCTAAAGAAGAGACAAATCAGAGAAACAAAGTGACTTGCGAAGCTGGAGAGTGCAAATCAGTCTTTAATCTCCCTGGTCACTGCATGTTTCTCTTTATTGGGTACTGACTTATAAACCTTTTAGTTTGATCCTAATTGGTTTATGGGAGTAAATCTCTGAGAGAAGAGGCCACTGTGCCTACTCCAAAATCCTGACCAGGCTCGAAACAGTCCACCCTGAAGTAATTGTGTAAGGAGACACAGATACATGCGTGTAATAACACTAGTAAATAAGAAACTTAACATGCAATCTAAAGATTAACTTAACTAAATGGAAGCATTAAAATATACATGGCAATCTACAAAAGAAAAAAATGTATTAAATTATACTTAAGTGCTCAAAATTAGCATTGCGTTTTCTTGTGAAGGGGATAAAGGGTGTTTTCATGTGTAACAAATTTTTGTACTTTGCACTTTCTGAACTTTAGACTCTTAATATAAACCAGCCTTTTTCTATTTGCATTATTAAAACTTTTTGTTTATATTTTTAGAGATATTTTAACCTGTGTTTTTAATTTTAAAGCTCCGAGTCCTTAATAATGCCTTCATATGTGTTATACATGGAATATACTTATTACAATGAACACTTTTCTTTTCTTTTTTTTGATTTTTGGTGAGGAAGACTGGCCCCGAGCTACCACCTGTTGCCAATCTTCCTCTTTTTGCTTGAGGAAGAGTGGCCCTGAGCTAACATCTATGCCAGTCTTACTCTATCTTATATGTGGGACACTGCCACAGCATGGCTTAACCAGTATTGTAGGTCCGTGCCTGGGATCTGAACCAGCAAACCTGGACCGCTGAAGCAGAGTGCACTGAACTTACCCACCAGGCAACCGGGCTGGTCCCTCATTGAACTCTTTTTAATGGGACATCCTTATTTTAAACAGTTTTGCATCTTTCAACAGCTGGATGTAGATTTCTCCAAGGTTGGCAAAAGTCAAGGATAAAAATATACCTATAGTCTGTCTCCAGGCCTATTTCCTACAATCACCCATTCTAGAGTTTTATTTAATGTTGAAAATTGGCTAATTCTCAGCCAAGTTCTGCATTTTTTAAAATTGATTGTATTGTTATAATAACTCTCTTTAGTTTATTGAAATTTTAAATCACAAATTGACTTGACATTTTGTTTTCATGATCTTGGTGGGAGATGTGGAAGCAGATTGATAAAATTAAATGCCTTTTCTTGAGCTTATTCACTTTCCCATTATCCACTTGTTTTCTCATTCAGAACTACTTAATAAAATTATAAGTTGTGTCCTTGTTATGGTTTCAGTTTCTCAAGTATCTATTTTTGTTTTCTATGTAGACATATCTTATATTTTTTTCTTTATTTACATTATGAGGGTTGTTGGAGTTGAAAGAAATGTGAAGAAAAAATGTTCTTAATTTCATTTTCTCTTATAATACAACGTAATAGGTATCTAAGTTTTATTAACTGTCAATAATTTGAAAATATAATTTTAAGCTGTATATTATTGTGTGTATTTTAATATATAGAAGTAAATGTGCATCTACCTTGTTATTCTATTACTGTAGAATAAGATACTGTTAAAAATTTTTAATTTCAGTTAGTCTGTAATTTTTAGAAATGATTTTGTTCTCAATCTTTAAACTGTATTTTTGTACAAAAGTGACTCTTCTGAATCTTTTTTTGGAGTTGTAATTTGAATTCCCCCCAAATATTGGTAACGAATTTATGCTGATCTATCTCCCTTTTCTAATATTGAGCTTTGTGTTGCTAACAAGCTGCATTTGCAAGATAAGGGATCAAAGTTAGGAGAGTAGACAGGAGATACATACAACTGAATCTCCTGGAGAGGAAACCACACTACCTTGGGTTTATTGGCTCCATGTTCTGACTGAACTGTGTAGTCTAGACAAAATATTTACTCAGTGTTCACATATATGGAGAAACTCTGAATTAAGGCTTTTTGGCTGATGTCTAGATCAAACCAGCTGAACTGATTCAAATGTTTTGTGTAAACAAATTTGCATCCAGGCTGCTAATTTGTGTGCCAACTTCCAGTTTCACAGTTTTGAAGATGATGGAGATGATAAACCCTCTTAAATGAAGTTTGCAATAGAAATGCTGACAGGCCCATGATTACCTGTATTGAATCCATGTTCACTGCTCTTTCCATGGCTTTTTAAAAAAAAACTCTCATCTATAAATCCTGCTAGTACTTGAGTGCCCTTTTATCTGTTAAATCTTTTTAAAGGAGGTCAAACAGAAACTCTAAAAATCAATTTTCTAGCAAAGTGCTAGGAAATCTTTAATATCTGTGTTAGCTTGGCAGTGTTCATTAATATATTAATGAATGAAAATCAGAAATGACATTTTGAACTTAATTTTTAAATACTACCAATGTGTAAGTCTCTAGAAATCAGCCATTTTTCAATAATTTGAAGATCACTACTTATTTTTACCTGTCGTTGCATAGATTGTTGAAAACTCCCTATTTTCGAAAGACTACATTCTATTTATGTAATTCTTTCAAAAGCAAAGTTCTCAAAGTCCTCAAAAGAAATTAGAAAATGTTAGACACATTAGGTTATATCTTGTGTTGTTTCATATAAACATTACCTTAATTGTTTCTATCTTTTTCTTTTGGTTAAAGTCAAGTTTGGTTTATTGTGCCATTTATTAGACTAGTATTATTTTGAATTGAATATTGTGGCCTTAACACAGTTTAAGTTTGAAGTTGTGAAAGAGACGGTGGTCAGTAGATTTTATTCCCACAAGAAGAACCAATGGCTTATTTATCAGTTCTGGGATTCATAGACACATTCTTCAGCTATCAATCAATTGTTTATTTATTTATTTATTTATTTATTTATTGGTGAGTAAGATTGGCCCTGAGCTAACATCTGTTGCCAATCTTCCTCTTTTTGCTTGAGGAAGATTGTCTCTAAGACAACCTCTGTGTCAATCTCCTCTATTTTGTATGTGGGATGCTGCCACAACGTGTCTTGAGAAGTATGTAGATCTGCACCTGGGATCCCAACCTGTGAACCCTGGGTCACCAAAGTGGAGCACAACAACTTAACCACTACACCAACCTGGCTGGCCCCAGCAATCAATCATTTATTGAGGGCCAGTATATGTTAAGCCCTTGCCTAGAATTTGAGAATATAAAGATGAAGTTCTAGTCACAACCCTAAAAAAAGACACAGTTTTTATTTTGAACTAGACTTTCTGTGAACATAATACCAAAGCAGTCTGGTTATTGTGAAATTGCTTAGTTCTTCCATGGGATTTTCTTTCATGAAATATCAATGTAGTTTATACCACTTTTATTTATATATCGTATGTATTTAATCTGTATCCTATCAGAGGTGAGAATTAACATCCTACAGACATTGTTCAAAACTTTTCAATGAAGTGGATAATTTTTATGTAATGTAATGTAATTTTATCTTGCAGTTTTCAATTAAAATGTTTATTGAGTCCCATCTGTTCATAACTGATATTAACTAGTTTATCCAGTATTAATGAAGATCCCACATGTATTTCTGTAGCAGTGCTTGTACAGTTATATAATAATTTGCAATCAGCAAACTGTGCTTCTTATCCATTTTTTTTTCTGTGTTTGTTCCTGCCTCAGAACTCCTCACTGGCTTGCTAATGCTTACAAATTTAAATTCAGATCTCTGCCCCTTCATTTAGTGATTCACAGGAAACAAGCCTTGAGCTAATTTACCAAGGTCAACATATGCAAAGGGCAAAACAGATAACTAAACATAAACATAACAGATTCTGTCATAGCTTTCTCCTCCTTATTTTTTTTCTTTATTGGAGACCTAAATAAGTAGATTATGTTTTGTTTTGCTTTGTTTTTAACCCGTGATTTAAGAGCAATAGAAGGATCTATGAATAGGTTCAAGGAGGAAATACTGGCATTGGATCAATGCCACTTTTGCTACATAGGAATTAAGTAGAATGATCTATCTTTACAAGGTTAGGACATTTTCCAAATTTGATCTTGCATTTTACATTTTTCTCATTCCCCCTAGATTGATTACTTTGATGATTCGTGTTATTTTAATGTTTGCACCAACATCCTACTTCACAATTGCCATTTCCCTATATCCTTTCACATTCCATAAAACTCAGTTTTTGGTGATCTAATGATGATTTAAGGTGTAAGAAACTAGATTTAATATTTATTAATACAATATATATTAATGGGTTTTTCTATTTCTAAGCCTCAAAATCTTGACTATTAGTGTAAGATCAAGACCAAACATTTCCATTATCTGTGTAAATTTCTATCTTATCCGCTTTGATTACTTCAGCAAAAAACATTGTTAGAAGCTTGAAACAAAAGAGAAATGGGTAATATGAATTATTTTACTTAACTTGGTACAACTTAAGGAAGGAATTTCCATGTGCACCATGGTGGATTTCCAACACTCTCCACAATACATAGCATTAGCTCCGTTTATTGAAATCCTCTACTAATGAATGGGAGATAATTTACAGGATGTGCTGACTTGGTTCCATCAACATCTCAAAATCCGTGTCTAAGATTCATCCCTTCTTTGACATAATAATGAAGAAAGTGGTACCTTTGCATTTCACATAAATATATTACACAATTAACCCTGCACTGCCTTTCCATTCATTTTGTTTTCCCTCGCAAGTTCTAACTCTTTTATTTTCAAAGTATTGCTGACAATTCACGTATAATGACAGTGTCATGACATGGACTGTTTACTTAAAATGCAGTGAGGAGGCTCTCAAGCTGTCCTGTCTATTGTTAGTATACAAGAAAATCTCAGAGAAGCCACCTATAAGATGTATAGCTAGCCTTCGTGAAAACTATGAAAACGGGTACAATTAGTTGGGGTCAGAGTTTGAAACAAGCGATCTTTCTCTACTCAGCTAGTTCTGAGAAGGATGTTTGGATAAAATATACAACCCTGTTACACACACTTAAAGTATTTTTTAAATCCTAAATTAAATGCAATCAAAATTTTGTTGATAGTGAATAAACACACTGTAAAATAAGAAGTATATGCACTTATTAGTTGCATATTTAAGCACAAATATTCATAATTTGTGAATTCTGTCTCCTATATTTTCATTTCCATTTTTATAATAGTTCATTTTTCTCTAAAGTACATGCGAAAATAGGCATCTCTACTTGCGATTCCTCATTTCTTTGCTCATCTTCACGACAGGAAAAGAAACTGATTTTGCTCGTCCTTTGCTGCGGATCGTGCGTGCCTCTCATTTAAGCATCTCAACTTTGAGTGTTAGATAGTCTTAGGTCCTTTTTAAATTTGAGGAAACAACTTAGAAAGAGGAAATGAGCTGGCAAGGAGAGAAAATCGGGTTCAAACACAGCCTGACCAACTCCGAACCTTTGCTCTTTTCATCACACTGAACAGGATTTCATTGTTTGAGGATTAAAAAAATTCCAGAGATTGAGATGAATTCTGAATTCTTTCACATGTCTTTCACATATATAAGGTTATTTGTTTTCTGGGGTGACCATTTCTGAACATAGAGCAATTTATTTTACATGCTTCAAGTTGAAGACAAGGCAATAGAAATAGAAGTCAGGGGTAACAATTCAGAAAGGTCAGACTAGTCATGTTGCCAGAGGGACTGGCCTCCTGTTAGAGTTTGGACACGCTTTGTTGAATCCTGTATTAAGTTATAGTTTGCTGTTAGAATGAAAAATATATATTGTGGGAAAAACATAGATGTTATGATATTAGAGTTAGGTAATGCTGCCTGATACTGTATTTTTTTCCTTTTTACAAATTAAAATAGAAAGGGATCCTTAACTGAAATGTATGTATAAGGTCTCATTTCATGTTTACTTATATTCTTCTTTATTTTCAATAACCCAGATTTCGTGGAAAACTTTAGGTGAATTCATTTCTTAGAAATGTAGAAGACATAAAACATGTTTCCTTAACTCATAACTTTTAGTGAGTAAGAAGGAATATGTCAAAAATCTTAAATCACCCAGCATGGGATCTCTATACCTAACTCAGTACCTTATAAACAGAGTAAACTCAATAAATATTTGAAGACTTGAATTGGATTATTGTTAATTGAGTTCATTAATTTAGTTTAGGTCCAACCTGGACTCAGAAAAATCAATCTGTATTGTCAAAATCTTTCAGTTGTTACACACTTCAAATGTTTCTAACTGTGTTAACAGTGGCTACTGTTGTCTATTTGGATATCCAATGTTTTCTAGGAAATAAGAGAATTTAGAAAAATATTGTATAGCTATTCAGTATGTAAAAGTATGAATCACCTTTGCTACTTTCACTTTTGAATACATAATCTGGTTTCTTTTACTTGAATGATCTGTATTAAGGTCCCTTAGCTCAAAATATCACTACCTCCATTAACATCACAGTAAGAGCCCGAAGAATTACTGAGCCCTGGTAAATTACTCTTGCTATCAGAAATAATTGTTCATTGTGAGGCCCCTTCAACACATATTTTCAAATAATACTCAGTACATCAAAGAGTAAATTAATTTGGAAACACATTATGATTATTCTCAATCTCTAATCCGGTAGAATAGAATATGGATTCTGATACCAGTTACATCCTAATTGGCCAGGTGACATTAAGTGCCATGTTTCCTTTAGGCTCAGTTTCCTCATCCCTTACATTCTCTGTAAACTTCAATGATAGCAAATGGCTCCGTATGAGAAAGCACTTTATGAAGTATACATTGCCACTAATAATGACTATTGCAATCATAGTAACCACTGTATTATTTATTTGAAAGTGTCTAAGCACACTTACTTCCATTTATTTACTAACATATTAACATAATAAACAAAATGAGATGCATTTCTCAAACATTTAATGAGCTAATTCAGGTTTTAAATCATCTTTTGTATACATTAGAATAACATACTATTTAAGATAAACTTTGAGATAGATGCTCTTTTCTGTAAATCAACAGGCTCCTTGATAAAATGAGTAATCACATCCTACCCCAAGTAATTTGTTTTGTAAACCAACACTCCCAATATGTTGGGATTGCTTAAATGTATACTCTCTGCAATATAGAAGTTAAAAAATTGTCTTCAGGGGCCGGCCAGAGGTTAAGTTCACAGGCCCCACTTCCAAGATCAGGGGTTCACCGGTTCGGATCCCAGGTGTGGACCTATGCACCGTTTCTCAAGCCATGCTGCGGCAGGCCTCCCACATATAAAGTAGAGGAAGATGGGCACGGATGTAAGCTCAGGGCCAGTCTTCCTCAGACAAAAAGAGGAGGATTGGCAGCAGATGTTAGTTCAGGGCTAATCTTCCTCAAAAAAAAGGTCTTCATATCTTTTAAAAGTTCTAATTAAAGAATAAATATTAAACCATTGATTATTTTCTTGGATTTACACACTTAATTATACATTTTTTACTATATTTCTCTCTTAAAATGATGAGGTATGTTAATCAGTTCCCCTGGGCAGTCAGCAGCCATGCAGTCTCGGAATAAATCCTGTTTAACCCTAGTTGACAATTCCTTTCACATGTAATCGTATTTTATTTGCCAACATTTGGTTCATTTTACCTCTGGATTCATTGACAAATGGGTTTTTTTTGTTCTCAGAAATTTGGAGTATTAAAAGAATGTTTCTTTAAATTATTTTCTCACATATTATCTGTTCTTTTCTAATCATATTTTTCACCAGCTTTGGCATTTTATAATATTGTTTGTATTCATTTCTGTGAACAATATTCCTCCAAATGATTTGATAATGTTCACGCAAGTCATCATCATATTATTATTTACATTTTTATTTTATTTTCTATTTTTCTTATTTTGGGTTAGACCCTAGTTTAAGAATTTCATTAATATTTTTCTAGGAATAAAATTGTAAACATACATACTTTTCTCCCAACTTTATTTCTATTTTTAGTTTTACTACTTTCATTGGTTTGCTTTTCTGGAAGAGACATTTCATCGTGTTTCTATTTTTATTTACATCTAACTACGGCTTGTAAAATATTTTTTTAAGTACTCCTCTGAAAATATATTATTAATCTCACTATGTTGATAGATTATTTTTTAATGTTTTAATTTTTGGTTCTGAATATCCTCTCTCATTTAGTCAGAAATATGAAAATTCATTTTCTTTTACAATTATATGCTTTTTCTTATTTGCAATTTAAAAACATGTTGTATTGTTTGATATGTGATGTATAATAAGACTTTTTCAATTACTATGTCTATCTATACCACTCAGTATGTAAACAATTTTTTATTTAAAGCTGAAGTCAATTATATGACAGCCTCATTTGTTGTGTAACTCTTCTTTAGGATATCATTCTTACTTTTTCTATTTTATGTATTATAAAATTATTTGAGATCTCCAATTTCTACTATATTTCTTAATCAGTATTCTTTTTATTAGACTTTAAAGTATCTGACTATATGAAAAGACTTCATGTTTTCTTGTGATTTCATATGTGTAACAGATTTTAGATCATTGTTTCCTTTTTAATACAGGGAAATTCTATTTTACCCCCCTAACCAACCCAATATTTATCACGATGGCCCCCAAATCTCCAGCAGATGGAACAGCTGTGGTGTTAATGTGATTCTGTATAATTTTGAGGTTGGTTGCTCTGGCCAAATTTTTCCGAGAAAGCTTGTTCCCTGTTGGAAAATCCCAAATATACTAACCATGAACTTCTAATTAAAATTATTGCCATTCTTCTTTGACCATTGAGTTATTTCTCCCTTCTGTTTGATTTCTTTATATTGTTCTTGAAGCAAGACTAGAGCTAATAATAAGCTGTTGAGGTAGACGATAGTCTCCAGAGGAAAGTGCTTCCTATAATACGATCTTAGACCTCTTAGAGGTTCAGAAGTATAAGAGGCATATGGAGGAACCGTGATTGTGAACAGAATAGAATTCAATCAATTTCTACCTAACAGTATAGCAGATAGAATTTAATATTCTTCACCTACCATAGGTGACCATAGTTTGTCATTATAGTTTTTTTTTTTATACTCATCTTTATTTTGCTTTCTTGTTCTATTTATGCTATTTCTGGAGTGGATTTTAAATTCTTTTGTTTTAAACAAAACAAACCTGTTCCCTAAGTTTAAAATCTATCCCCGACTCTTCAACTTGTTGAAGTTTATCTCCCCTCCTCAGATATATTTCTCTAGACACTCTCCAGTTGGAAATTAAACTCTTCTTTTCTCACATGAACTTTAAATATCATTGCATCAGAATTATAGTTCTTATCACAACTTGCCTTGTATTCAGTAACTTAGGCATATTCTATCTGACTCACGTAACAGAGAAATATGGGAGGTCAACAGCTGTGTGCTTAGCAATCATGTCTCCAAGGCACTTTGCACAGTGCTCTAGAGGTAGAATCTTAATAAACATTAGTTGTTCTAAACTGTGCTGAAATACAGCAGAATATTAACTGACTTACCACTTTCTGACATTTTAAACATTATTTTGTACATTATTTTATTTGTACTAATTAATAATGCATTAATATTTCTCCTTTTTTTCTGCCTCCTCTAATCTTTTGTTGTAATACGTTGAGTTTTAGTTCTCCCACGAGGTTCTCTAACTTGCCATTTAATTTAATTTTGTGCCATTTAACCTACCCTTTGTTAATATTTTAATTTTCTTTTGCTGGTCTTTTTTATCTGTTTTAGAATTTGAAATGTCTCTTGAGGCATTACTTATATTTCTGAAAATTTATGGACATATTCTTTCAGGTTTCTTACTTTTATAAAAGAAAAAAATTGAGACAGCCTATCAATTGTGTTACTTCCATTTCTCTCGGGTATTTCCACTTCTTCATCATGTGTTACCCCAATTCATTCATAAACTCCTATCTTCATGAACTTTCACTTTCCTTTATGGTATGAAACTATGATAGTGTTCAAGATATCTTCGAGATTTGTTTCCAAAACACCCTCTCTGTAACTTCCTGCTATCTCAACTGATATCTTGCAGATCATAAAAAATATTGTTTTTTCCAACTATGATTTTCTCATTGCTTTTATTTTCACCTGTCTCCATTTTATTATATTTAAATCATAAGTGTTGTAGCAGATAGTTAAAATCCCATGCATTTTGAAAACTCTTCACCTCTATGTTACTGTTTGATTCATTGAATTGTTCCTTTTTGTTGTTGTAGTTTCTATTTCACAAATAATTTTCCTCAATTTTAAACATTTAAATTTGTTTTTTATATTTCTTATTTGAATCTTTTTATTGAACATGGGAGTTTTTTGGAGGAATGAAAGTGGTGTGACGTGCTTTGCTCTGAGAGGCATCATTGCCTGTTACCTACCATGATATCTGCCAAAAATTGCTTCACAAATAATTCTTTTTATTTTCTTTCTGTCTCTAGGGAGCCAATTATGTTGTTATAATCATCAAAGCTGCTTATCATTCTATAATGTGTTTTTATATTACCATGTTGAGCCTATATTTCTAAAGAGCCAATCACTAAAAAAACAGTCTTATTGCCATCTTGACAAGTGTACAGTAAGCATCAATTTTGCCCACTTGGTTCTTTGTGCCCTTTTATGATTGTTGGCTTTCCTCTTGATTCAAAGAGTAATAAGGAGGAAATCAACTGAGACAGCACATTAAATCAGATTTATTTAACCTGACTCATTTTGCTGTAAAAAATATCTTTAATAAAAATAATAGAACCACTGCCAGGTGAATGGTTTACAATAGGCCAATCATGTAGTTGGAAAATGCTTAGATATTCAGCTGGGGATTTTGCCTTTGATTTGTTCTGTTTTTAACTTACTTCTTGGTGAAGTGGGAAGGAAGCAGAAAGTGATGGAAGTGGTATAATCCAGCAACTTTCTTCTACTCCTGCTGCTTTTGCACAGGAGATGTTAGGATCCTAAAACCAGTCTTCGGTGCTTGGGTGGATGTAATGGGTGAGTGATTATTTTCAAGGGTGACATAGTTTATAGAAATGGAATTATAACAGTTTTTCACAGCATGAATGAATCTGACATTTTGTTTTGGAGATGCAATAATGTCCAATGCCAAGTTTTCGACTTTAAACATTTAATAGATTGCATAGGACTACCTAGTGAAAACTACTGTTATATTGTAATGTTATTGGCAAGCAGGATAAAATAGCTGTAAAAAGATATGACATATAGGTAGCAAAATTCTGTGCACTTTTGTAGCATAACCACCACCAACATGAGAACCCAGAAGAGAACATTTTCAGATAGCAAGCATTGCATTGGATTTCTTTTTTCATTTTCTAAATTTGATCATCACTTCGCTTCATCCGCCGAAAATTAACTGTGGTCAGATTTATTTAAATCATGAAAAGTGAAACATTCTGATGACTTAAGTTATGTATCACATTTAATGTTCCAGTGTAACAAAAGCAGTGAAGGACATAGTAAAAAGAAAAAGTATTTGAACATATCCTATATATTTATGTATTTGTTTGTTGCATCCTGTGAAATGCGATAGAAATTTACATCTGCTATTCTAGGATACATGTAAATATTGGATAACATGTTATTTGACAGCTTAAAGAGAAGTTTACTATTAATTTTTATTAATATTCTCACTAGATATTTACTGTCATATATTAAAATTGTGGAGAAAATTTTGTTCAAAAGAAGCAGCTGCTGCATATGACAACCCTAAGCCAAGGTGAAAATGATATTGTGTTTTGAATCATTTTGTATAATTCTGTTTTTCAAAACAATGCATTCTTTTTAAATGGAAATACGTTAGATTTCTAACGTGCCTGCCCTATTGAGGGCAAAATTTTGTTATTAAAATGATACCAACATCAACAAAATGATAATCATCAATAGAACATTCTGAAAAATCCATTCATTCCTTTTTACAGCTTTTGAAAATATAATTCTAAATAAAAACTAAACGCTGCTCATAGTCTTAGAAGGATTTACTAGCCATAAAGAAACCTGCTTCTGTTTTCTTCCTACAATGATGCTTGATCATTTTTAGTATTCATTATAGTCTCTTTTTTATAGGACTTGTCTTTAAATATTGTGGATTATCCTGGGTTCCATTTTAGTTCTATGCTGTCAGCCACACGATCTCTATTCATTGGGAGGAACAAACTTTTACCTTCATTTAAGAAATTTCTGGGGCCGGCCCGGTGGCGTAGTCGTTAAGTTTGCACCTTCCACTTCAGCAGCCCGGGGTTCCCCGGATTGGATCCCGGGTGCGGACATGGCACCGCTTGGCAAGCCGTGCTGTAGTAGGTGTCCCATATATGAAGTAGAGGATAGGCACTATGTTAGCTCAGGGCCAGTCTTCCTCAGCAAAAAGAGGAGGATTAGCAGAAGATGTTAGCTCAGGGCTAATCTTCCTCAAAAAAAAAAAAAGGAAAGAAATTTCTTTTGAGCGCCATACATATATTCACTGCTCAATAGAATCCCCTTAAGACATTTGAAATGCATTAAATACAAAAGGTAACATGGTTTCCACCTATCTAGAAGCAGAAATTGCTCTTTTTTCTATATTAATTTCATTATGCTCTGATTTGTCCAATGCAGAAAATGGAGACCCTCAATCTCTCTCTCTTCTTCTGTTGCCCAGTAGAAATATAATGAAGAGCTACCTATGGAATTTTAAATTTTCTAGTATACATTTAAAACAGTAAAAAGAGACAGAATAAATTGTTGTAATACTATATGTTATTTAATCCAATATGTCAAATATTTTATCTTTCTAACATGTTATCAATATAAAATAATTAATAAGATATTTTACTTTCTTTTTATCCCTATAAAGTATTTATAATTCAGTGTGTATTTTAAATCATCAGCACATAAAACTCTAGATACCAAACTTTTTAAAACAAATATTCAATATGTATTCAGATATCATAAAATTTATAATTTTAATTCATATAAGCAAGTTGCTCTGAAGGTAATTTTAAAAAATCCAAGAACTGAAAAAGTTTTTTAACATTCTCATTCACATTGACAAAATTTGTTCATCAATTTTGAAAGATTTGATTTCACATAAAAGCAAAAGTATATCAGCTTCACAGCTAATTCTGTCCAAGATAAAGTCACTAGCTGTGTGTCATATCGGTTTTATTAACATCAAACTGAAAAGGGTATTGTGTAATTTCAAAGCAAGCCTAAATTTATCTATATCAACAATATTGTTCAAATTTTTCTTATAGTGTTCGCAGCCAATTTACTTATCACAGCTAACTAGTGATAGAAATATTCATGTTGATTCATGAATGTGAAATCATTATTATTGCCTTGTATGATAAAATGTTTATTTCAAGAAAAATAATTATATCTGTCTAGCAAGTTAGCTTTTCCTTTTATTGAAGCTTAAAGTTTATCTCATGAATATTCACTATGATCAGTGAGGAAACGTAAACCACACTGCTGATTTTGGTCTTTGATTATTGAATATTTGGCAAGAAGTGCTTTTGTCTCAAGAGAATCTTGACCTGTGAGTAACAGGATGGTATATCTTTGTAAAATTCATTCACAACTCAACCAAGAAGAATTGGCAATAAAACACAGATCTTTGAATCCGTTATCTTCTCTTTCTTTCCACAGTTTCACAAACTAGTGATGATTCTTAGCTTGGGCATGTGTACACTGAATGATTTTTCTTTTCTTTTCTTTTCTTTTTTTTTTTGTGAGCAAGATTGGCCCTGAGCTAGCAATCTTTTGCCAATCTTCCCCTTTTTGCTTGAGGAAGATGGTCTCTGAGCTAACATCTGTGCCAATCTTCCTTTTTTTAATTGGGTTGCTGCCACAGCGTGGTTTGATGATCAGTGCTAGGTCTGCACCCAGGATCTGAACATGCAAACCCCAGGCCGCTGAAGTGGAGCATGGGACTTAACCACTACGCCAATGGGCCTGTCCCCCGAATGATTTTTTACAATTTTATTCATGACACTTTGGAACAATGCACTGTCTCTCATTTTTAAATTTTAATAAACCCTAATATTTGACCTACCATATCTAGAGCAATCCATCTCGCATGACAGAAATTAATTAAATCATATCTAGTTGAAATATTCATTTGACAGATGTAAGTTTTCTTAAAATATCTGTGTCATGAATTCAATTCTTTAGGCTGTGAATTGACATTTCTTCGTAAATTCAGAAGTCCTTTGCGCAAACCATACCACAGTATTAATTTGGGCAGTGTTCTCATATGCATAACTCATCTAAAGTTAAAAAAGAGTACTGGCAATTTATCCAGTTTTATACCAATTGAAATTTGATATTAGAAACTTTTAGTTCTATGTTGAATTGTTTGCTTAGTTGAAGATCATTTACTTTTTGTAAATTATTATTAGTCTTTCCCTCATAATTTTCTGACAAAATTGCCATAGCTAAAATAATAATGTATTTTATCATCTCTTCACCTAAAACTGGTTTTCTGTGTTTGTGTGTGTGTGTGCATGCAAGTATTAGAGATATTTTATTCCTGGTAAATTTAAGAGCTCAGATCCTGTTAAAATTGTTTTTAAAATTTTTGTCAAACATTTATTATTTCAAGTGACTGATATCTTCAATTATTTTTTCAACGTTAAGAATAAACTGCTTACCAAATTCACTATGTAGTTGTGGAAAAAACTCAACGTCATCCGTCTTATTTCATATTGTCTTTTTTTCATTTTGCTCTGAGGCAGCAAATTAAAGTGGCCTTTCACATTCCAAATAGCAGCATAGCTTCTTCCAGTCTTTTTGTTTGTTTGTTTCCAAGGTAGTAATGAATTCTTCATCATTAGTTGATTCTGCACAAGTAGCATTTCTTTTGTGTTTTAAGTTAAAAAAACTTATTCATGTTTGTAATTTAGAAAAATAATTAAATTCTATTATGGTAAATAATAAGTATTTTAATTTATGAAATAATAATTTTCATAAGCATCACTTGTGCTTTCTGCCTGAGACATTAAAATAAACACCTTAAAACGTTATAAGGGTGTATAGGAAAAAATAATACAAAACTGTATCGATCCATTGATACTGACCAGATCAGTGATAAATTTATCCACAGTACTAGAAATGGCACACACACTTGAAAAATGCACAATGATATAACAATATTATCTTATGTGATGAAGCAAAGTGTAGTCCCACCAAAATAATAAAGTTGTATTTAACAAAAAATATTTTATACTTTTTCATTTTTAAATTTTAAACTTTAATTAAAATTAAATAGAATTAAATATTCGGTTCTTCGGTCACACTAGCCACATTTCACATGCTCAGTAGCCACGTGTGGCAAACGTTTACCATATTGGACAGCACAGTTCCAAGTTGTTCTGTCAGTTATCCTCATCCATCCTAAAGATTTTCCAAAGCAATGCCCTTACTTTCATCCTAACTGCAATGTCTTAGTTCTATCTGTTCATGAGACTGTTGCTATTGTCTCCTATAAGATCCCCTTTCCCCTGTTGTCAGCCACAAGATTAAGGTTAAAACCTTCAAAAAATAAAATTTTTTTCATACTCTTTTCGTTTAAAAACCATTCAAAGTCTCCCAATATCCTTCTGAAGACATTCAAACCCCTTTGTGATATGGCCCCACCTGCCACTTTAACATTTACATCAATATTTATAGACGATGGTCAATAAAAACTTTTGAAAAAACAAATGCAGAAATGAATGAAGAATCTCCTATTGCTTCATTATGTCACATTTTTACTATTTTAACCAATTAGCATTTCACTGGAAAAAAGAAAGTTCTCTTAACCTCTAATTCATCATCACTGTTAAAGATGCACAGCAAGTATGTTTTCTTCAAAATATGATGTATCGCGTGTTAGGAACTAAATATCTATGCTGCACATTACTTTCTGACTTCTTTTTGTACACTATTATTTAATTTATAGTAATTCGAATATTTGCCATTTCACAAATCCTTGGGTTTTGGGAGTGCGGGAACTGTGTTAGTTGATTTTTCTATTTCAAGTGTTTCCCATCAGACCTGGAATAGAGTATATGCACAGTGAAGCTTAGTTGACTGTGCAACTATGGATTTTAAATACCTTGACTTTTTTTATGCAGCTGATGAGAACAATCTGCAATTGTTAGAATAAAATAATGAAAGATTTTCCCTCATTAGACTTTAGAACCAGTATGTCTTTAAAAGTCACTTGTATAGAATGCTGTCAATTTCTGTGGGGTACAATGTTAAATGAAATAATTTTAAAATAGTATCTAATAAAAATATAATTGATTTAGATTCTATTCATCTTAAAGAAGAAATAATTTCAGTTAAAAATGGGTTATATATTGGGGCTGGCCTGGTCGCGTAGCAGTTAAGTTCACGTGCTCCACTTTGAGGCAGGGGGTTCACCAGTTCAGATTCTGGGCAGGGACATACACACTGCTTATCAGGCCCTGCTGTTGCAGGCGTCCCACATATAACATAGGAGAAGATGGGCACAGATGTTAGCTCAGGGCCAATCTTGTTCAGCGAAAAGAGGAAGATTGGCAATGGATGTTAGCTAAGGGCTAATCTTCCTAAAAAAAAAAAAGGGGGGGTTATATAGCTTTACAAAGCAATATATGAAATTATATTTTTAAGTTAGTGATCTTGCCGTGTAATGAAAAGTTATTTTAGTGTTATTAGGGTGTAATTTATAAATCTAAACTCAACCAAAGATCCATTTTGTAATTAAAACAAAATTTTATGGCAACTGAATAAATATAATTTCAAGGTAGATACGGATGATTCATAAAGAGGTGGTTAATTTATCACGTCCTGTTAATTATATATAACCTAAAAGATACTACGGATTCTTCACTTCTATTTGTGAGTGCTCTTGTCCCCAAGTGTTTGATTATGTGCATATGTGAGAGATAAATTGGCTAGGCATGAAGGCCTTACTTCAGATTCCCTGGATCTGTAAGATAATTAATACCTCTATGCTTCATTATTTTCACCTGTAAGGTTGTCTCCCAGGTTGGGGTGAGGATTAAATACAATCATTCACATCAGGCAAAAATGTTGGTTAACACAGAACATCACTGCAAGGAAGAAAGATGAGATGGATATGGAGATAGATACAATATTATGAAATACTTTTATACTGTAGTTTTAAGTGGAATCAGGTGAAGAAATACATATGCGAAAGCAGTGACTTCGATCAGAAAGAATGATCTCTCCCTAACATGCATTTAAGTATGGAAGTTAACAAATGATCTTTCATCCTACTCTTGATATTGGATGTTTTAATTTGTAAAATAGCAAGCAAGTCCAGAGCAACCACAGATCAGCAAAGTTTCAAGTCAAGAGTTTATTTCATTTTATAAAAAGGAAACTTGCCTGTGGGTGGTTCTTCTTGGAGAAATTCCATTAACCTTAGCTTTCTGAACTTCTTGACTCTCCAAGTCTACCCAGTTCAACTAACAGTAGTTCTTTCTAGGGAAGACAAGGCAAAATTGCAGACACAAGATCCTCTGAGAGACAAGCACATCTTATCCATGGGTACCGTCATAAAATCTTAATGCCTGAGTTTATGCTTATATAAGGATCAATATGACTTAAAGTTGTGTTTCCTGGTTAATGAAAGATGTACGGAGATTGACTCAACAAAAAACCATTTTGTGCCAAGTGATGTCTCCTCTTATGTGTAATAGAAACAAGATCACTCTATAGGGTTTCCTTCTGTAAGCTCATTTAATCATACTAGCAACACTGTGCTGTACATATTATCATCCCATTTTATAAGTAAGAAAAGCTGGGCAGAGAGATATTAAATAACTTGCCTGGGTCCACAGGAAGTAAATGGTGTAACAGGATTTCAACCTATACATTTTGGCTTCTAAAGTCCATAGTCTTAATTATTAAGCTGCAGATAAGAAAATTTTGCAGTTGTTAGAATTTTAAAAAGATGATTTTTCCATCATAAAACTGGCATAATACCTTCAAAGGATCTTGCTCTGAAGCTGTCAGTACCATATCCATATTGCCAATGAAGGATTAGTTTAGCAATTCAACATCATCTGTCATATTTAAATTAATATGGTTAATTTGGAAATAAGGATTTTGTATTTCTTTTGGTCTAGAGTGCTATAAAGTCTATAAGCACATGGAATGAATAATTCGTTTTAGGCTTTTATGTATTTAAAAAGCATTGAGGGGCCGGCCCAGTTGGGCAGCAGTTATGTGCGCATGTTCCGCTTCGGCAGCCTGGGGTTCGCCGGTTCGGATCCCGGGTGTGGACATGGCACCGCTTGGCAAGCCATGCTGTGGTAGGTGTCCCACATATAAAGTAGAGGAAGATGGGCACGGATGTTAGCTCAGGGCCAGTCTTCCTCAGCAAAAAGAGAGGGATTGGCGGGAGATGTTAGCTCAGGGCTAATCTCCATCAAAAAAAATAAATAAACAAATAAATAAAAATAAAAAGCATTGAATCCAATTTTGAGAAAAGTTAGCTCAGTTGATCCAGTCTCACAAACCAATCTACTTACTGAAGTTTTTGGCCTTAAAAGAATCCCATCATAAGGGCCCAGCACTCAGTCAAGTGGTTAAAGTTCTGCCTGCTCCACTTCCACAGCCCGGGCTGGTGGGTTTGGATCTTGGGTGCAGACCTGCTCCACTGGGCAGCCAGCCATGCTCTGGAGGCATCCCACATGCAAAGTGGAGGGAGATTGGTGTGGATGTTCGCTCAGGACTAATCTTCCTCAAGCGAAAAAGAAAAGAAAGGATCCCATCATAACCCAGAACTGATACCTGTAATGATATATGTTTTTATTTATTAAGTTCAAGAAATATAAAATTTTCTTTTTTAATGAGAGTGTTTCAATGTTAAAGAAGATTCAGTTATTTGATCTAGGGTACAGGTCAGAAAAGAACGAGCAGCATAGAGGATTTAGCGGGGGCAGCCAAATCCTAACTTACCAGTTTCTTTAACTAAAGTTATTTCTTCAGTAGGACATCAATTGGCTCCAGGTGTTTGGCGAAGGCAGCCAGACAGCACGATTCCCCGCTTAATGATCAGCAATCTCTCATAGGCTAAAATGACTTTGCTTGACATAGTTTCTTATAACAATATGGCTATGCAGGCATTGCCCTTTTGTGAGACATTAGTTGACAAATGACTCACTTTTGCCTTCACAGCATTTTATTTTTACATTTTATACATTCAAAATAGGCTTTTCCATAAGAAGTTCCAAGGAACATAAGACAATACGTGCAAATCTGATTCTGTCTGGAACCAGCTGTGTGAACATCAGCAGATCATTTAACCTCAATTACTTGAATTCTCTGGGCCTCATTTGCCTTCTTTATAAAATGAACTCAGGACTGGATTGTTATATATGTATAGTGATTGGCTATATTGTACATATTGACTTTATTGACTTAACTAAACCATATGCTCTCCATAGATCAAGATTTTTAGGGGGGAGAGTTGTGCATATGGAAAATTAAGTTAAAAGTATAGTGCAGATAATAATGACATAGGATTATCAGAAGAAGGAGTGGTGATTGGGTAGAGGGACGCCTAGATTTTGAAGACTGGGTTTGAGATGCTAGTAAAGCATATTTTATTGACAGACAGTAAACAACAGAAAAAGTGTATTTAGGTTTTTCAAGAAAATATAATAACAGATACCATCTATTGAATGTGTATTATATGCTTCAAAATTCTTTAAACATGTGAGTTCATTTAATCCTCACAGCCATCCAGGATTTGGGATACTTCTTGTGTGGCCATTATTTTTTAATACATCCGAGTAGTGGGGAGTGTAAAGAGTGCAAACAGAAAAGACTGAAATGCCAATTATAGAACCTTGGAGACCATTCATTTCTAAAAGTAGAAAGTGGGTAATGACCTAATGAAAGAGACAGAAGAATAGCAAGTGAAAATGTTGGAAGAGAGCTATGAGGGTTCAATGGTAGGGAATACAAGAGTATTTAAGCAGGTGGGGAAGATGTACAACACTGAAGGCATTAAAGACCAGAGGAAAAAGAGCACTTGGAGAGAGTTATTGGATGTGGCCATTGAAAATTACCTTTTAATGATCTGTCTCAGTAGAGCAGTGGAGGCATGAATCAATTTGCAAGGAACTAAGGAGATAGTAGGTGATAAGAAAATGTAGACACACATACACAGTTTTCCTAATGAGCCTATGATGTGGGCTGTTGGAGAGGTGAATAGGACAGGATTTGCTGGAGCTCTTGTAGTTAGAATTTATCTTAAATACATAATATCCATTACAAGATAGAATGCAAAAACAAACAACATACCCACATGTATCAGTCTATCTATTTGTGCTTGAAAATTTATTTACCATGCATAGAATATGGAGAATATGTCAACATCTATGACGATGGATATAAGGCAATAAGTAAATACGGAAAAGAGCAATGTAAAAGTTGCCTATGTAAAAATGAAACAATATGGTTATATTTAAATAGAGGAGCTGGTGTGTTTGCCTGGGGATAAGGCGGGTTGTATTGGACCCTCCACTTGCAGGTGTAGAGATTTTCTTTCTTTGTCATGCAGGGGAGACCAAATGGTTTTGAGTAACTAAATGCCATCCAGATTAAGACTAGCAAAAGAATTCCAATCTGTTAATTCCCACTGAGAATAAGGAGTGTCATGAGGATCAAAAAATGCTGCTATCCATTGACTGAATTATATATATGTATAAGTTTTTATTTGCCAGGAGCTGTGCTAGACATAAATACACAATGCTGACCAAGGTATACTCTTGTGGATTTTACAGTGCCTCTCTCTTTCCAGTCAAGCTCCATGGCAAACCAAGACTTGCTTTAGTGAAAATCAAAAGGAACTAAAGAAATTTAAATAATGTACAAAATGTCTCATTTGGCAGAAGTTTTTCAGAAATAAAAATTAAGTTAAAATCACTGTTGGCCCAAGACCTAGAAACATTTGAAATTTTGTTGCAAATATTCTCTTTACGCCTTGTGGAAATGTAGGCATTGTAACTGTGTGCATGCTTCTTTGATCCTTTTTATTTATTATTTCTATTTTCGTCAATAACTCTAGTTTCTCTTTAGATCAGAAATACCCTTGTCTCTTCAAAAACTGTAGAATACAGCTCCAGTTGTTTAGAATTATATCTATATTCATAATGAAAGACATTCTTGAGTCTCCTCTTTTATTTTGTTGTTTTAGCCTTCTGCTAATCCTGTTGGGTCAGCCAACTTCTGTCACTGAATGCTGGCAACTTCATTTCTTCAATTTTCAAGTTCATGAGGCAGGTCTTAGCTTGACTTTCAACTATGGAAAACAATTTCACGACTGTGGATTTTTTTTTTTTTATGCCTAATTGTAATTGTAACAATGGTGCAGATAGAATCACGAAATAATTTCATCAACTAATGGCTTTTCATTCTTATACATTAAAAGCAATTGAGGAACTATCAAAAAATTCTGCTGCCCATATTCTGATATACTGAGATTTGGAAACCACTGAGTTAGATAACTCATTTCCTTGCTCAATGTAGAATGTCCCTATGAAATACCTGAAGATGAGTGGTTAATTTCACATTTGTTTAAAATTTGATTTTTATTTTTTCACTGTTTTACAAAGTTACTTCTGGTTGACTGTTGAAAAATACTTTCCTACACAGAGTAGCTCCTGTTAATTGTTTAAAAACACATCTTTTTTTTTTTTTTTTAAGGATTGGCACCTGAGCTAACAACTGTTGCCAATGTTTTTTGGTTGTTTTTTTTTTCTGCCTTATCTCCCCAAACTTCCCCTGTACACAGTTGTATATCTTAGTTGCAGGTCCTTCTAGTTGTGGGGTGTGGGACGCCGCCTCAACGTGGCCTGACAAGCAGTGCCATGTCCGCGCCCAGGATCCGAACCCTGGGCTGCCGCAGTGGAGCGGGGAAACTTAACCACTCGGCCATGGAGCCGGCCCCAACACATCTTTTTTCCAAAACTTTAAACTTTGTTCCTAGGTGTACTTCAAAGAGCTGCTTAGAATAAATCTAATCTTTTGTCCAGATGAGAATGTTGTAACCATTTAGAAATTTCTGATTTTCTTTCTTTTCTAGGCTCGCTATGGATATATTCTCAATTCTTTCTCACACTCTCAGATTTGTTAATTAATTTATTAATTTTCAATTTATACTTTTAAAATTGGTGAATGCTGCAAATCACATCCTCCTTTTTTCTGTGATGCCTCTTTACTGGCAAACACTGTATATGCCCTGTGTGCCCTCATACACATGCTAATACATAGTATTTTTGTGCATAGAATTCAAAGTGTGCCTATGAGAGAGGTATGTATAACAATAAGTATGATACAGTATAAAATGTACAGGGTTAAAGTCATTGTCAATGAATATCTCCAATGTAATTCCTTGAATCCTACCTTGATACCTTAGATTGGATGTAGGCAGTGCGAAGGCATCTAGACTTTATCTATCTTCATCCTGGGCACTATAATTTAGTTGAAACAGGTTTACTTGCAATGTGGTAAAATTATTGTACATGTTGGCTCACTTAAATTTCAGTGCAGTTCAGAGGATATATATCGAAGACTTGCTGTATCCCACTCACTGATCTAGGTTCTAGACGGAGAGCAAACAAGACATATATCTTTCCTTCAAGGAATTAAAAACAAATTTTCTTGTCATCAGATGAAACTTCTATAGTCTATTCATAGGAAACGTTATTGATTATAGCTCTTAACTTAATTGGAAGACTTCACATTTGTATTCTTTTCAAATTTAGCATTTACTCCCAGCTCATTATTCCAGCATGCGTAATTCTCATTAAATTCTAATTTAGCTACCTTTTCTAACTTCTGTAATCTACTAATTTGGTCAACACAACTTGTGAACTGCCATATTCAAATTTTCTAAACGTGTTCAATACCACTATGAACAAAACGGAACATTGGAGCATGTCATTAGAGACCATTATTCATGTTACCGTAAATTTAATAATAGACCATTGTAGATACAGCTTTTGAGGGACTGGAATTCACCACTGTCCAGCTTATATGTCCACAAATTATCCATATGTGTACCATCAGTAATAAAATAAGATAGCTTATATAGGCATTTAACAAATGACAGCTTTGATTGTTGTTTCTCATAATCATCCGTAAATTTGTTGTTTAAATCAAGACATATACTCTGTGGAATTCTCCTCTTTCGGTAGATTACAATAGACCACAAGGAAAAAAAAAGATTTTAGTGCATTATCCTTATTTTACATACAAGGAAACTAGGTCCTGAATATACATATATATGTATATACACACACACACACACCCCTTGACTAAACTTATGTAGCCTAATATTAGACCTAAAACCAAATTGCCTGACTCTTAGTTCATTGTTTTGTCCACTATGCCATGATTTACGTTATTTTTTAATAGTAAACTATTATTGACACCTTACCTTTTTTCAAATGCACTGAACAATTTATGTCTCTTTAATATTCTAACTTACCCCCTTAACATTCAGATTAAAAAGTACCTCCTTTATAAAGTCTACTGTCACATCGCTAGATAAAATTAGTGTGACCTCGTCATGCTTCACAGCATTTGTACACAAATCTATCACAGCCCTTACCACATGTCTGCTTTTCTTTGATCCTGGGTTGGCCAAGAGTGTACATTTTATATTATGTTAATCTCTCAGGTTCAGAATTGAACACAATTCTTTAAATTGTTAGATGTCTGATAAATATTTGCAAAATAGGATTAATAGTTTGTGCTGCTACGCGTCAAACTCTTTTTTTCCTCATATTTCTGGAATCTGCTTTCTCCCTTACTTTGAAGCTTAACAATTTTACCGCATACAGATTTTGACACCACTTATCCTTACAATTTATCAGGTGATGACAATGGTTGTAAGATCATATCTGCAAGTTGTTACATTATCCAGGGATGTAATTCAATGCAACTCATTTAAAACAGCTTGATATCCTCTAAATAATCCTCTCACAATGCAGAGCGTCAAGCCCTCTTAGTCAGGATTATTCTATACTATCTCTAATTAAAAAAAAATAGAAGAGAAAGGAAAAGCATGCATTCATTTTATACTATATACTCTAGATTTCAAGCTGATACTATCTTTCCTCATTTATCAGTTTTGAAGATAACCTTTAAAAAGGTTTTTGTTGTTGTTGCCCTTGCACTTACAGTTGTTACAATCCTTAGGTTATCCTAATTTTAGTACAGCCAATATTGATCGTACAGGTTGTGCCACCTTCATTTGTCTTTAGCCTTGGAATGTTCTTATCCCCTCATTTGCACATAACCTTTTATGGGAAGCTGTCTCTCAAATGGATATAGTTTTCTTTTTACTAATCATTACAATGATTTATTATAATTTCCAGATTTTTAAAATTTTTACAGGACTTACCCTTTTATTTCATCTTTTCAGTTAATAAAAGTGATATTACACATCATTTTGCAGTTTATAGGTACTTTCATACACCATTTAGGCTGATAGACATGGTGATTCACGTTTATTCGCGAGAAAATAAGACATTGTGAAGATATTTGCCCAAGTTTGCCTAGCTCTCGAATGACAGAGAGGTAATTCAAATCCAAGTCTTCTCATGTGAAAATTCATGAATTTCCTAACATGTAATGCTACCTCTGGTTTCAGGTTTTGGTAGTATATCACCTTTCAGTGTTAATTTTATGCAAATGATTTTTTTCTGACAGTACGGTTATATAGATAGTGAAAGAGAGATACATGTGAATATATGTGTCTGTGTATATGCATATCTCTCTATATAGATGTAGATATGACAACTGACAATAACAATACTCAACATTCGTTTCATGGTTGTTGGGATTAAATACAAAGAAAGCTTCTTTTACTGCTTTATGAGATTGCTAAGGGAGTACATTTATTTTCAGCAACGTATTAAGCGATCTTCATCAACTCAGACTGAAAACCCCAGCGTGCCTAGACAATTTATATTTACCATTAGCAGCATAAACTTCATTAGGGCAGGGATTTGTCTTGCTTTATGTAATAAGGACCTAGCTCCATGTCTTGTGCATAGCACATTTGTAATACACAAACACACACCCACACATAATTTTTTAAGGGACAAATGGTTGTCAGCTTGTTTCTACGGTTTTTAATTTGCAATACAAAAACACTTTCTTAATTCTGGCAGCCAGTATCATGCCATGCTATTGCACTTTTGTGTCTCTTTGTCTTTTTTTCCCCAAAATGAGTATGCCATGCTTTTATTCTCAGGTACCAGGAGTGTGTGCCCGAGCACATACAGTATAAATGGTACATAATTGTAGGAGTGCGTGAATAATATGTGGATGAAAATGTTTGCTGAACAAGTGAGTGGATGAACAGATATCTTATTGAGACAACATCAGGATACCACTTTAGAATTATAATATAGTTGTTTCCCTTTTAGTATATGTAATTTCTCAATATATGACAAAATGTATGTATTGAAGATTTGCTAAACCCAAGGCACTAAGTTAGGTCCTAGATAGAGAGAGAAAAAGACATATATCCTGCCTTCAAAGAATTAAGCTAAATTCTCTTGTGATAGGATGAAATTCCTATAGTTTATCAATATGAACAAATTTATGCTTTTTTATGTTTAAGTTTATAAACATGTTTATTCACTGCATGTTTATTACTTTGTGTTAACTTAAAGCATGTCTTATTTATCCATGGTTGCTATATATCAAGCCATGGTAATAATAACACATTATTTTATATCACATTATGTATTTTATTTATTATAAATAAACTATTTACATACACTGACCTTAATTTTTGTTATTCATATAGCAATATTCAAATATGGCCATAGATCTTTATAATATAGAGCATGTATTTTTTTGAGGAAGATTAGCCTGGAGCTAACATTCGCTGCCAATCCTCCTCTCTTTGCTGAGGTAGATCGGCCCTGAGCTAACATCTGTGCCCATCTTCCTCTACTTTATATGTGGACACCTGCCACAGCATGGCTTGATAAGAGGTGTGTTGGTCCACACTCAGGGTCTGAACCACCAGACCTTGGGCTGCCTAAGTGGAGCCCACGAACTTAACCACTGCACCACCGGGCCAGCTCCCCAGAGAATTACTTTTTAACCCATTATTTTAAATTTTGGAAGAAATGTGTTGTATGTTAAATTCATTTTAGAAATTCTACAGGACACATTTTTAATTAAGAAATTATTCGAAAGTAACTTTTCAAGACAGTAGTTAATGTTTCAAATTCATATAATTATTTCATTAAGTTGGTTTGGGAATCATTTTGGTGATTGAGTTTTTCCATTCCCTCTTACTTGAAACTAAAACTTTACATGTGAGTAGATCATAAGGCATTGCTTGGTCATGCATGATACATCAACCCCGCAGCTGTAACTACTCTGGTTCACATCTCTGTGTGGTTTTTTTCTGTCATTTAGGGATGGAAAAGCTCTCTAATTTCAACCACACACACATGTTTGCAGAGGCTTGATTAGTGAGATGAACCTTTTATCATTGCAGTTTCAAAAGTATTTACTTTTACATTTGCTGCAGATGAATTTAAAACAGCTGTTACTGGGTGTTTCAGAAGAATTTTTCACAATTTTAATACAAAAATTGCTTTCCCTTTAGAATTTCATAATCATAGGAAGCAATCATGTTTTATTATTGCTTTTTTCCTCTCTATGTCCTCTGAAAAGAAGAAGAGTGGAGAATGGGACGATTCCAAATCTCAGCCTGGTGCTTTTGCCAGATTTTCTATATATAGTTTTCTTTTTCCTGGATTCTTTATTTGAAATATATTTTTTTAGAACAGAATTTCTTTTTATTTAGATCCAAAAGACGTCTATAAGATGGTACTGTAGAAAGAGAAAGTAAATATAACTTAAAATACTAGATTTTTGTGTTAAACTCTTGCTTTTTTTACATGTGTTCTATGTTACTCTAGTGAATTATCTTTTCAAGAAGACTTTCAGAAATAGAACTGTCAAAATTAGTCTCTGGTTGTTTAATTATTCATCATATTTGTAACACAAAACAGTTTTTCATTAGTTAAATTTTTTTTTAAAATATGATGAATCCTAGAGAAAAAGCAATGCTAAAACGGACCCAGCTGTGGGTTTATTAAATCCAATTCATTCTTAATTTAGTAAGAACTCCCACTGATTCTAAAGATAGTTTTGCCTGAGTAAGGACTGAAAAATTGGTCTTTATATTCAGAGGGTGCAATTGTATTTAATGCTTGGATAGTTATTCTATTCTGTCTTGAAGTCAATAGTGCACCTGGTTTATAACTTAATTTTCAGAGCCAAAATGTGTTCCCTGAAAAATTCAAGCTATAAAAAATGAATCAGCTACTAAAAAGGTATACTTTACTATGGCACACTGTTGTTGTTTTGTTTTTTAAGAAATAATATACTAGTAAAATAAAATGTTTAGCTCTTTGTACTAATCTCTCACAGTTCCTCTCTATATTTATTTACTTATATTTTAATATCATTAATGCATGTTTGTGTTTGGGAGTTGCCAACGGCTTTGAGAGTTAAGATGAAAAAACTGGCTGTGAAGAATACTATCGCATTTTCTTCAAGCTCCACTATCAGAAAATGAGGAAGATGATGATAATGGTGAAGAAGATTAGTCCAGATGTGTTTAATTGTATTAATGCATATCCTCGCTAGACTATTAAATTCCTGGAACGTTATATCCTCGCCATCTAACTTGCAATATTAACATAGGTACAGATATACTTTTGAGTAGTTTTGAACAACTTCTCCTGGTACTTAAATGCTAGCTTTACATCCATCTATGTTTTAAAAAAAAATAGAAATCCAGTAATTAATTGTATCTATTTATTCATTTATTTTATTAATTTAAACTTGAAGTATAATTAATCAGTATGTTGGCAAGGGATTCTGGTTGCTTTTGAGACTATTCTCTCAATTCCCAAGAGAGTCAAATGCAAATGAATGTCATCTTACTGTGATGATTAATTTTCTGTGTTAACTTTGGCGATAAGAGCTAATAATCCTTCATCAGGAAGAAAGCCGTCAAGTCTGAAAATTAAAGTAAAAGACTGATTCCACTCAAAAGATGTTATGAAATTATAATCAAAGCCACAAAGAGCTATGCTCTGAAGCAAAGATGATCATCTTTTCTAATGGTCTGCAGGGTGTTTAGTGAAACACCCTGCTTTTAAAAAAGTTTTTCTTGATGTTGCCTTTACTAACTTTTTAACCAGATGTTAAAAATCTACTTAAAGCTTTTTTCCTTCTTCTTCTATTTTTTTTAATTTTATGTAATTCATTTGAAAGTAATGATTATTTGTAGGACTTTGTTGCCTTTAATGTGCTTCTTTATATACTATTTGCATTATCCTATATCTTGCAATTCTGTATACCAATGACTGCTTCCAGAAACATTTAAGAAAAAAATAGTGCTTTCTTCTACCTTTCACTGAACCATTCCCCTTCTCTCAAATGGCACTGGACACTTCAGAAAGCCAATTTTATTTCTGCAGCCAATGACTTCTCCAACTCTATAGAACAATGTCCGCATAATCCAGGTATTCATGACTCTGCAAGGCCTTGACCTGCATTTTCACAGATCTCTTTCACTCCTCTGTGTGGAGACTCCCCTCAGAGACAGTGAGCAACTCACCTTCTAAAATGAGCTGTGTGCTCTGCTTCGTTCATGTAGCTCAGCTTGGCCTTCTTTTCTTCTTGTTTACCCATTCATATTTATCAAGGTTTCTGCTTGTATCTCATATTCCAGATTCTTTGATGATGCCTTCTGGAATTGACCTCTTTCCACTGAAATAAATATCAGAAATCCCATTCTTGTCTAAGTTCTATCATTGCTACTTAAATGATCTTAACAAAATAATGAATCTCTCACTCTCCATCTGTAAAATAGATTTCAAATAAGTGCCCTCTGCGCTCCTTCCAGCTTAAAATTCAGCAGGTCATGGTGATAAACAGCCCTCCATTGAATCTTAGGCGCATATGCCTATAATTCTGAGCAAAATCAATGTTATCTCTTCTTTTTGTTTGCTAAAACTAGTATAACTACTTTTTTAAATATTAACTTTACTGTCATTTAATACATGTTAAATATTAATAAACATAATTCATTGAAATGCCACTAATGTCTACCATTTCTGATACTTCTTATATGTCAGGCACTGGACCAGGAATTTTACATTCATTTTTCTAAGCCCCGACTCCAACAATTTTGAAAATATTAGAGCCATTTGAAGAAACAATCACAAAACTTAAAGAGGTTACATCATATTCTAAAAGTCCCCAATAGCTCATACTGGAGCCTGATTACATACCAAGTTCTGTAGGTTTTAAAGGATATGTTCTTTCCTCCATGTCACTGTGTACTCAAGTTCTCTGTTTTTTAACAACCACCACAACTACAAATCAGAGCTGGCTCTCAACGCCAATGGTATGTGAGGTGCTGTGCTAAATTCCCCTACGAACTAGATTCTATTATTATTTTTCCTTTAGTACTTGACAAAATTGAGAATTAGAGAACTTAATTTTCCTAAGTACTGTCAGTGCAGGGCAAAGCCAGTTTCAAATTTGCATCTGATATCAAAAATCTTGCTTCTATCCTGTAAACTACAGTGTTTCTATTTCGCCCCAGGAGCTATTACCCACCTTAATCTGGGCTCCATGTACGAATCATTTTATTTTTCTTTTCCTACTGGAAGTGCCAAAGCTATGGATTAGTACACTTGTGGATTAGAACATTTAGAGACAAAACAAAACAAAATGCTTTTTCTAAATGATGTGAATGATTTATCTGCTGTGTACTTTGGGGATGGTTTTCCAACCTCCCTGAAAGCCAATTTCCATGATTTTGAAACAGTATGATAATGGTTTCTGGGAGGATTAAATGAGAAGATATAAGTGCAACTGTTTCGCCAAACGAGATACAAAATAAATTTTTTATTTTCCTTTAGTGAAAAATGGTTTTCTGAATCATGTCCCACAAACTGGCAAGCTTTCTAGGTCTATAACTCTTACTGAATTACTCGCCGTATGAGAATGAGATCTAGGTTTCTTTCCGTTCTTATCCCTTATTTTTGCATATCTCCTCCTTCTCTATGTCTTTGTTTGTTTGTTTGCTTTGGTTTTACTTGCTTTGGAGTGTGTGTATTTAGCTATCTATGAGAGTTTTTGGCACTGGAACGTATTTTTCTCTGAATTGTTCCTAAAATTATTCTTCTAGTAGGGTGGATCACCCTGCCCTCGATAATTCCATAGCTTCTTCCTCAATTCTCTTTCCTCTGAGATATATGTTGAGCATCTCCTCTTTTGGGAAATGTTTCCCAGGGTTTTTAGTTCTGTTAATTTTCTTTCCTAAAACTTTGCCTTAGAGAAAACAAGGTTTCCTATGGCTTTGAAGGTCTTTGCTTTTATCTCAATAATTGTCCTCTTGCTGATAGTAACTTCTTTCTCTTCTTTTTCTTCTTCCTCCTCCTTCTTCTTCTTCACTTTTATTCTCCTCTACTCCTTCTCTTTCTTCTTCTTCAGTTCCACAAGTGAACAAATTTTTTTTACCATGGTCATAATAATTTATAACATTGTGAAATTTCAGGTGTACATTATTTGTCAGCCACCATATATATGTGAACTTTTACGCCTTGTGCCCACTCCCCAACCCCCTTCCCCTCTGGTAACCACTGGTAATATGTTCTCTTTGTCCATGTATTTATTTATCTCCACATACGAGTGAAATCGTATAGTGTTTGTCTTTCTCTGTCTGGCTTATTTTGCTTAACATAATACCCTCAAGGTCCACCCATGTTGTTGCAATTGAGATGATTTTGTCTTTTTTATGGCTGAATAGTATCCTATTGTGTATATATACCACATCTACTTTATCCATTCATCAGTCAAGGACATTTGGGTTGCTTCCACATCTTGACTATTGTGAATAATGCTGCAATGAAGAGAGGGGTGCATAAGTCTCTTTGAATTGTTGATTTCAAGTTCTTTGGATAAATACCCAGTAGTGGAATAGCTGGTTGCATGGCATTTCTATTTTTAATTTTTTGAGAAATCTCCATACTGTTTTCCACAGTGGCTGCACCAGTTTGCATTCCCACTGGCAGTGTATGAGGGTTCTCTTCTCTCAACATCCTCTCCAACACTTGTTATTTTCTGTCTTGTTAATTACAGCCATTCTAACAGGTGTTGGGTAATAGCTTATTGTAGTTTTGATTTGCATTTCCCTAATAATTAATGATGTTGAACATCTTTTCATGTGTCTGTTGGCCAGCTGTATATCTTATTTGGAAAAATGTCTGTTCATATCCTCTGCCCTTTTCTTCATCAGGTTGTTTTATTGTTGTTGAGTTGTATGAGTTACTTATATATTTTGGAGATTAACCCCTTGTTGGATATATGATTTGCAAATATTTTCTCCTAGTGAGTTGTCTTTTTGTTTTGTTCCTGGTTTCCTTTGCCTTGCAGAAGCTTTTTAATCTGATGAAATCAAATTTGTTTATTTTTTCTTTTGTTCATAACTGAATAAATTTTAACTAAACTCTAATATGACATTACCTTCAGAAGAGTTAAGCAGGAGTTCTGACAGTGCCCTAGTTATGTTTTCCTGTGAATATGGTTTTGGTTTCCATGTAGAGTTTTGACCACTACCTTAGTTTTAATATCTTAAATATTCCATGACTACAGTGGCTTTATCCTTCAAATGGAAATCTGGGCAGTCCTACCTAGAATATGCAGGATTTTTAGTCACCATACCCATATTTAAGGACATAGTTCTTTGCATAGGGTAAGTAGCTGATGAATAGATGTTTACTAACTAAATTCTCTAGTGAGGAAACTCCTAATTTATATTTTTGACCTATCCAGCAAGCAGTCATAAATTTAGTAAAGGCTATGTCTACATGCAATAGTATATGATATCTATTGTCAAAATAATGTGCAACAAACCACTCCAAATACCAGTGGCTTAAAACAAAAGCATTTACTTAATTCAAAAGTCTGAAAGTTACTTGGAATTTTCTACTAGTCTTAGCTGCTGGACTTGTTTACATGATCAACTATTGGTTGGCTGTCGGTGGAACTAGGTTGACCATGGCTGACATAAGTAGGGTGACTTTGTTCTGCTCTACCTGTCTGAACTTCCAGCAAAGCACAGCTGGGCACTTGTATTCAGAGTGATAGCTAAGGCACAAGAGCTCAAGGCAAAACGTACACGTGCTTTGTCAAGTCTCCACATACGTCACTTCTGTTAACATGCCATCGGCCAAAGCAAATCATATTGCCAAATTCAGAAGCAAGGGACAAGGAAATAAACTCAGCTCCTTTAGTAAGAGAAACTGTAAAGTCATATAGAAAAGGATGTGGAAACAAGGAGGGGTAGACAACTGGAACCATTAATGAAATCAATCTTCAGTAATTCAATTGCTCTACCATTCTACACGTTGTAAGTATATAGGAAACGGCCTTTACTTTTGAGCTTAGTATAGTAGAGATTCCATGTCATATAAAATAATAGACTTATTTTTCTTCGTACTACTCCTTAAAAGCTCCCCACTTTACCAATTTTCTCAGTTATGTAGTTTTAAAATCTGACTTGATGAGTCAAAGACTTTAATGCGTTATTTTGCATATCTTCCCCGACTTTTGGCAATTTATCTTTTGTGCATCACTTTTAAGTATATATCAATCACTGAAAGTGTCATATCTTTCTATTTTAACTGCCATGTTGCAGTTTATTTTAAGTGTACTATTAATCACGTCTTTGAAACTCGAGCTCCTTAAACTCTTCACTGTATCAAAGTTATTTGTTTAGTCATTTTATAACCACGCAAGCTGGCAACATTTTCAAAAATTAACTTTTTAAGAAAATTTACTGTGTATATTGTGCAACTTTTTATGTATTTGCATGCACAATTAAATTCTAACTATTGAACTTGTAGCATTTCTGAAGTATAGTGGGTGAGTTCAGTGTTATAACATTATGGAAAAATATTCAAACTTATATTTGAAAAGCAAGAAAACATAAGCTATTCCTCAACTAATGTTAATTATTATATGTCACTCATATTATTGAAGAGAGAAAATGAAAACTCTTTATTTGCTTATTGAGGTGTTGGCTGTGGAGCTTAATTAATCTTTCAAGGTAAAACGTAAAAGTCAAAATGTAAGTGAAAGAAAACGAGACAAGAAGTTAATCTTAACACTTCCATTTGAGGGAGACTGACTGAATTATTTATCAGTGTTTTCACAACTTTAAATTTCTATAAATTTTAGTACTACTGAGAAGATAATTTTGACTACTAAAAGAATATTTCACATAGAAGAATAATTCCCCTAAAATAAGTAGTTCACTAGTAAAAGGTACATTATTAATTTAACTTTGGTGAAAGACCCAAAGTTTTACTTATCTTTTACTTTTTTATATTTTTCAAAAAATAGTTGCCTCCTTAGTCTTTTAGTTTTGTTCTAAAATAATAGATAACCTTATTAGGTAGGTGTCAAAGGATAGAAAAAATCCAGTAATTATTTTCAATAAAACTGAGTACTGTTGAAGTTCTTATAAGGCTATTTACACTCTAAAGTTAAGTAACATTTATAGAAAGGAATATTTTTAATTGACTTAATATAAAATACGTAAAATCTGTTCTAATGAATTTATTTGGGCAAATGTGAAAAATTAAATTCTCTTCATTTAATTGTGGAAGTTAATGAACCTGATGAATAAAGATGATAAAATGAAAAGATCACTTTGCTTATCAGTAAAGCTTTCTTTGTAGATGCTGAAGAAAATATTAAAAAGGAAGGAATTACCCAATGAAATAAAAACTATAAAATCATTTTTGCTATCTGAAAAGAAAGTGCTGTAAAAAAATAAAAATTTTGGTCAGGGTATGAAATACAAAATGATTACTTCAGCTGAACTTGTAATTGTATGACCTAATTTTTTTAAGCATTACATTAGTTATGATTATAAATAACAAGAGAACATTGGTTATTTTTAGCAGTTCTAGCATGTCAGCAAAATCCCTCTTATAATTTAGTCTACATTAAAGTTATTGCATATATTTATTATTAGATATGTTATAATTTTCCCCTAAGTTTTGCATTTAAGCAAATTTAAGAAGTGTTTCAGTTTGGTAAAGTTAGTTTCTTTAAGCAAGTAGTGTGTTACATATAATTATCTATGATTGTGTCTAGGAAGGAAAATAGCTGAAGAACAAAGCTACATGCCTTCATATGTGACCATGACCATGATATAAAAGTACAACATTAATCATGAGTTTAGAATACAGAAAGACTAATACATCCTGACAGGGTTTTTCAAATTTGTGCCTTTAGTAAATCTGCTTCCTTTCACCATTTGCATTTTACAAAGGTGAAGGTTGCATTTAGGTTCAGTTAATGACCTTCAACTTGATGCAACCTGGGGGGACAGGGGGGCTTGGTTTTTCAGGTGACAATTAATTAATTAAGGAGTTATAATGTACTGTAATCTATGGGGAATAAAATATAAGTCATACCTTGTGGTTAAGGCTCATAGTGAGGTGAAGGAGAAAGACGTAACTGACACATAGGAGAATTAGAGAAGAAGTGTGCGTGTGGGGGGGGGGGGTGGCATTCTTACTGGAAATCTGGAAGAATGTCCTAGAGGAATACTATTTGAGAATGATGCTGAAGGTTAATGGTATCTCATAGGTGGAGACAGGAGGAAGGCATTCAGGTCCTGGGAACTGCAGAAATCCTCCCATGTGTAACTTCATGAGTAACTTCAGAATATACTAATGATAGGAAAGATAAGCAAGTTGTCACCAGAACTTTGAGGATTTTGAGTGTCCTGATGCTATCTTTTCATTTTATTATCATGGAAGGAGGAAAGCTACATTTTTCTTATTTTAATTTAAAGTGGGACATGCACTGATTTGGGTTAAGAAGATAATTAATGTTAGTAGGAATAATTAACTGAAGGAACAATGACAATAGGTAAGGACAGCAGACTAGGAAAACAAATGCTTTGACATTTGTTTAGGAGAGATGTATGAAATCTTGAACTGGAGATAAAGCATGTATAGGCACAAAAAATACACAGAGAAATCATCAGAGTGAAATTTAAAAAAAAAAAAATGACACAGGTATGTTGGGGAGGGGCTGAAGATGGCAGGGAGTGCTAATTTAAGTGATTGTGAGAATTATTCTCAAATAATTATGATAGAGAACAGTATAATTTAATTCTTCCAAGCATTTTTCTATTATTTCATATTATTGCCCACTTCATTGAAAATATTTGTATTCTTATTTCATTAGCAAATACATAGTGAGTGGCTACTGAATTTTAATGTTTAATTTCATATGTCTCCCAAATTATTGTCATTGTCTCCAAATTTTCATCTCCACATCCACAATTATCAGTCTATAACTTCACCTCTATTTGTTTAGAAAGAGATATATTAAAAAAAACTACATTAGTATCCTTGTTCTGCTTCAAATTTTCTCCTTATCTTTATTGTTCTTCTTTAACTTTGAAATCTGTCAGTGAAAAATATTTTTAGTCAGGACAAACTCAATTCCTTTTTGTTTTTAATGTTTCAATGTCCAAGTACCTTCTTCTATTTTATATAATCCTTTTCATAATGTCTTCTTCTTCCTTTTTTTCTCTCTGAAATGACTCCTCCCCTTTAGAATATATATGAACAAGAGTCTCAACCAAATATAGCTGCCCTTGATTCTGTCCATCTGTTAAATGATTAACATATCATTCTTATTCCTTATTTGCCAACTTTCTTGAAAGACTCGCACCAATTATTTCGAATTTGCTTCCTTGCCACTCATTTCTTATTGTCCTGCTATATGTCTGCTTCTCCCACAACTTTGGTGAAACTGTTATATTGAAGGTCCTAAGCCTCCTTGGCTTGCTGGCAGTATTGGATATTTTAGAGCATCTCCTCGTTCTCAACATTCTTCATTCACTTGCATACTCTGATGATGTTGGTGGGTCCTATTCTTCCTTCTGGTAAGCCGAAATAAATCCTCCTCAGTTCTATCCTTTTGCTTTTTCTTTTCTCTTCCCTACACTGGGACAACTGTATCTCTTTTTATAGCTTCAACTGTGTTCCAAATCAGTCTCTCTCTCCCTCTTTTTCACGCTTTCTCAGTCTCTGCCTCTCCTTTCACTTTTTTTTCTTATCTTTAGACTTAGATTTCCAAAACTTGTTTCTGGAGGTCCAGTTCCTTTGTCACACTCAAGGTATGCAAATAAAAATTCCTCCTCCTTTCCTAAATCGGTAGTTTTCTGATGTTTTTAATAATGGTACCAATTAAACCATCTTTAACTTTTCCCATTTTTTTGTTCTCCGTATCCGGTTACTTCCATAGGTCTTAGCTCTGCTTATTTGATTTGTGATCATTAGTTCTGTTTGTCAAATAGTTTTGGTTCTCCTTGCACCTGGCCACATGGTAACCGTAGTATCCTACTTCCTGATCTCTTTGTGGTTAAATGAAGAAAATAAGTGTGAAGTCAAAGTTACGTGTGTGTGTGTTTCTTCTGGGGCAAAGCACTTAATTTGCTGGTACAAGATGGTGATGAGCTTGGTTTCCTATCTTGGAAGAGCTATTGGCACTGCTCAAAATGGTGGCTGGGTTTCTGAGTGTCTCTGATGAAGAGACATCCAACGATGGACCTGTTGCACATGTGAGAAATATATCTTTGCTGTTGTAAGCCACTGGTATTTAGGGATTACGTGTTATAGAATAGCCTATTTATACTAATTGATAATTTTTTTCCTTTTCCAATTCTCATGACTTCCACAGTATTTTAAACCCATATTGCCTCTGCTATAACCCATAATTGGAAAAGTCCCAACTTACTGCCCAGCCTTTAGCTTGATCCATTCATTTCTGCTTCCTTACCATTGGCAATTTTTATGTTAAAATTGTCTTTGGTGAATATTTCTCTTCCTTACTGATGTTTTAGTTGTTTTTACTCACTGGTAGTATGGGAATTAATAAGAAAAAAACCCCTCTATTTATGAAATTGTTTTCTTGTGATTTTCATTTTTCTATTTAATGAATATGTATTAAGTGCCTATTATGTGCTATAAGCTGGCATTGCAACACTGAATAAAATACATAAAGGTCCTTGCCCTTATGGAGAAAACATTCCAGTGTCATTTAAACTGAGAGAAAATTTATTATCAAGTTAAATGTCCAAGAAAGTCCAGAGTGTAGAATAATTTATTGAAATATTGTGTAATATTTAAGATGATGCTTCTTAACACTAAGTTAATCGCACAACTCAATGGTTAAGAATGTAGGCTTTCAAGTCATATTCAAATATCAGCTCTATCTCCTACTAGCTCAGCCTAAGAATCTCACCTATAAAATGTGGACAATAACAGTAGCTATTAAAATGTGAGGATTAAATATGATCACCTGTGTAAAGTGCCTGGTATAAAGTAATTGCTCAATCAGTGTTAGTATCGTTATTTTTCCCTTTGATGATATACTATGCAGATATCAAAATTATGTTTTTAAAGAATATCTATTAATATGTGAACATTCTCAATGAAACAATACTACATATAAAATGCAGCATCAAAACTTTATATATTATATCATCTTAATGTTATAATCTCACAAACATTAACAAATTTGTCAATTTATTTTGTAAAAGCTGGATATAAAACTTTATAGATCATATAATTTTACTTCTGAATATTCTTACACAATTTATTTTATATCTTGAAGATTTTATCATAAAACACATCAAGTAATATATTTTGGATGATAAAAATAAGTACTAGATGATATTTTACTTATATGTTTTTTCAATGAAGATAAAAAAGATATATTTTGTTGTTCTATGTCTTATTTATTTATTTCATGCAAAGTATATCTACCACATCTGACTCTTAATGGTTCAAATATGATTTTTCTGATTTTCCTATTATGTTATAAAAGAAGAATGCTACAAAGTGTTGGCTTAACTACACGATTAAGGAAGAAATCTTCCAAAACTAGAAAATTGTAAAGTATCATGAAATTATAATCTATAAGCACAGATTTTGCATAGCATTGGCATTATAAACTGTCTCTTGGGAACCAAAAACTATCAGTATGTGCCTACTATTTTTCACCTTTTGTTCATTGGCACATTGTAAAACAAGATCTTATAATGCTGTAAATAAATCAGCAACGAGTATTAACACCTGTAGTTTAATCTTTATCCCTGCTACTTTCGACTAGGAAAGAAAGCAAGCATGAAAAATTCCTATTATGTTTCCTCTCAGACTAGGAGGGACCTAAGAGAACTTTGGGAATATCAAAGTAAATACCTTAAAAATACACAGATTGCAATTTTATTTTTAAACATAGAAACTATAAAGAAGTTAGTATTGGCATTTGAATCACTTAATATAGTGATAATATGTGAAATGTAGGCGAGTTACCCATATATGTCTATTGATAGCAAATCATTTTTTTCCTAAAAGCATGAACAAGTGAAATGCCTGTTTAGATAAATTTTAGGGTTGATGACTAACTATAACATTTAAGTAAAATGAATCTGCTCAACCAAAATTGTTAACCACATATTGTAAAGGGCATGCCACTCATAGACTCATGAGATCTGAAAATGAAAAACGTTTAAACAGATATTTATTTCAATGTCCTATCCAGTGAAGAGATGCTTTCTGTTAATATAGTCGTACGTCATTGTATTGCACTTTGATTTATTGGGCTTTGCAGATACTATGATTTTTACAAATTGAAGGTTTGTGGCAACCCTGCTTTGAGCAAGTCTATTGGTGTCATTTTTTTCAACAGCATTTGCTTACTTCGTGTCTCTGTCACATTTTGGTAATTCTCACAATATTTCAAAGTTTTTCATCATTGTTATATATGTTATGGTGATCTACGGTCAGTGATCTTTGACCTTACTACTGTAATTATTTTGGGGTGCCACAACTCGTGCTCCTACAAGATGGCAAACTTAATAGATAAATGGTGTACGTGTTCTGACTGTTCCACGGACTGGCCATTCCCCTGTCTGTCTCCCTCTCTCCAGCTCTCCCTGTTCCGTGAGACACAACAATATTGACACTAGGCCAATTAATAACCTTACAATGGTCTCTAAGTGTTCAAGTGAAAGGAAGAATCACACACCTCTTATTTTAAATCCAAAGCTAGAAACGATTGAGTTCAGTGAGAAGACGTTTCCCAAGCTGAGATAGGCTGAAAGCTAGGCCTCTTGCTCTGAACAGTTAGCTAAGTTGTGAATGCAAAACAAAAGTTCTTGAAAGAAATTAAAAGTGCTACTCCAGTGAACATATGAATGATAAGAAAATAAAACAGCTTTATTGCAGATGTGGAGAAAGTTTTAGTGATCTGGATAGAAAACAAAACCAACCACAACATTCCCTTAAACCAAGTCTAATCCAGAGCAAGGCCCTAACTCTCTTCAATTCTGTCAAGGCTGAGAGAGGTGAGGAAGCTGCAGAAGAAAAATTTGAAGCTAGCAGAGGTTGGTTCATGAGGCTTAAGGAGAGAAACCAACTCCATAACATAAAAGTGCAAGGTGAAGCAGCAAGTACTGTTGTAGAAGCTAAAGCAAATTATCCAGAAGATCTACCTAAGATCATTAATGAAGGTGGCTGCACTAAACAACAGATTTTCAAGTTAGATGAAACAGCCTTATATTGGAAGAAGATGCCATCTAGGACTTTCATAGCTAGAGAGGAGAAGTCAATGCTTGGCTTCAAAGATTCAAAGGACAGGCTGGGGGCTGGCCCGGTGGCGCAGCAAAGTTCACACGTTCCACTTCTGGGTAGCCCGGGGTTCGCTGGTTCGGATCCCGGGTGCGGACATGGCACTGCTTGACACGCCATGCTGTGATAGGCATCCCTCGTATGAAGTAGGGGAAGATGGGCTCAATGTTAGCTCAGGGCCAGGTTTCCTCAGCAAAAAAGAGGAGGACTGGTAGTAGTTAGCTCAGGGCTAATCTTCCTTGAATAAAAAAAGAAAAAAACCCACAAAAAACAAAGGACAGGCTGACTCTCTTGTTACAGGCTATGCAGCTGGTGACTCTAAGTTGAGGCCAAAGCTGATTTACCATTCTGAAAACCCTAGGAACCTTAAGAATTATTCTGCCTGTCCTCTGTAAATGGAACAACAAAGCCTAGATAACAAAACATCTCTTTACAACATGGTTTACTGAATATGTTGAGCCCACTGTTGAGACCCACTGCTCAGAAAAAAAGATTCCTTTCAAAATAGTACTGCTGGGGCTGGCCCTGTGGCCAAGTGGTTAAGTTTGCCCACTCTGCTTCGGTGGCCCAGGGTTTTGCCAGTTCAGATTCTGGGTGCAGACCTAGCACAGCTCATTAAGCCATGCTGAAGCAGTGTCCCACAGAGCAGAGCCAGAAGGACTTGCAACTAGAATACACAACTATGTACTGGGGAGGCTTTGGGGAGAAGTGGCGGGGGGGGGGGGGGGGACAATTGTCAACACATGTTACCCCACGTGCCAATCTTTAAAAACCAAATGAACAAACAAAATAGTACTGCTCATTGACAATGCACCTGGTCACCCAAGAGCTC